>NC_142013.1:83277919-83537919 GCF_049901735.1 Notechis scutatus | reverse complement strand
AATTTTACAACCTTAAGCATTGATAGACATCCCTACTATTTTGTTTGTGGACAACATGTTAGATCTCACAATATTATACTACTTAAATATGTTATCTATTCCACAAATGTGCATTATGTACATCAAGTTTCTGTGAGTTTGCCCTATTGATCTCAGTAGGATTTGCAACTGTATACATTACGAACTTTACTGAAAATCTAAAGCATCTTGGTAGTTTTTATTTTCTAAGTCTAAGTTTTGTCACTCTTTCTCTTACATGACCACATTTTAAAGGACTAACCATTTTTTTTAAGTATAGTGAAAATTATCTTTGTATTCAGTTGGAAGTTTGCATACATTATTCAGAAGTGCAATTTATAATTTCCAAAAACAACTCATCTAATTTGCTTGTGCCACTTTTTCTCTAAAATATAAGCTTTATAACTACAAACTAGCTAAGAAGACAGCATGGATTTAACCAGTGAGTACCTACTTTTTGTAGATGTCTCTCTTCCACTTGGGTGGAATTTCCCATGGCCTGGCCTGATATCCTAACGTACTTAGTAAAGCTTAAAGAAAAATATGCTGTTTCTGCAACAAAGCCCTAAGGCAAGGCTTGTTTAACTTAACCAGAGTTACTTCATTTATCTTGCATAAGGGGGAACTTCTTATTTAATTTACCAATCTATTATAGGTAGGGACCCTCCCTCCTCCAAGAGCACAAGGTCACTATTATATGTAAGGAAAATTAAGTTGATCTTCTTGGTTGCCTTACAGTTCTTTTAGTTCAACTACTCCAATAAATGAACATGTACAACAAGCTGAAGGGCTTTTTATTACAAATTTAATTCATTTCTCTAGACAACTGTGAAATTTGCCATTGACATTAGTCATTACCCCAAGGCGAACTAAAAGATGATCTCAGTTAATAAATGATCCTTAACAAGGAGCACTCACTATCTTCTTTGATATGGGCACAGCCACATTTTATTAATGTAGGGATTGCTTCCTGCCAGAACACTAGCATTCACTATTTGGTGTACTTGTTTCCTCTTCCGGCTCCAGATATTAATAATTATGCAATGGAGTAATTAACAGCACAAAGCGATGGTACCTTGAGCTTCCAGCTAGATTTCTTAACATGTTAACCTTCTGGGAAATAACGAACAGAAGCAAAGAGTCTAGCTAAATAAATGCAGGTTGATTTCACAGTGTGTAAAAGGCTAATTATCTGTGAAAAGTCTGACCTCGAGTATCAGACGCACACAAATGTGCAGGAATTTTATTTTAAATAAAACTTAGAGACTTTCAGTGCCTGACATACTACACTTACTTAACAAGCAGCCCCAACTGTTTCTTCAAACTTTGTCAGAGAAACATAGAGGTATTTATATCCACTCCATACAGGTATGATAGATAGTTTAGATAGATGATAGATAGATAATAGATAGATATATAGTTAGATATATATAGATGATAACATTACACCAGAGGTACATGTAAACAAACATTGTATTCCTATATAATAAATTGCTATTTGAAATACCTGGAAAATAAACTTTTTTTCCTTTCATTCCCTAGTATATAAGCCTTGCATATGACAGAAGTGGGTTAAGTGCATATTGTTTACTGAAGACAGGATGCCATAAAATACCAGAAATATCATTGCGTTTAAAAACAGATCCTACGTGTAATTCATTCTGATATAAGAATATTTATCCTCTACCAATAATAAGAAAACCACATTTTTTTGTCGCAGAAAAAAAGGCATTTGCAAAAAGCAAACACATTACTGAGTGTGTAAAAATGCAATATTCCCATTTTCTAGTCAGACTTCCAATTTATTGAAGTAACAGAGCAGAAAATGCACTGACAGCTGTTACATTTTATTGCGAATTAGTATATACGTTTTATATCCACTGAGCAAATGCATGATACATTGTATTCCAGTAATTGCTACTGGCTTTCAAAATGGAAACTGAATGATCTTAGTGCAATTACACTCAGGAGAGTAAATGTAACAAGCCTCCGTTCTACATTAGAGTTCTTTAACAATACGAGGAATATACAGTATATATTTATATGTACACACACAGTAGAACTAAACCAACAAATAGATATAAGGTCAAAACACAGATAAATTATTTGGAATAAAAATGAATCACACTGTTTTAGTACACTCTTGTAGATTAGAGGATTAAGAAAGTCTCTATGAAAGGCATGGAGATTTTCACCAGCCTGAAGTTATTACTTTCACCCAGCTTCAAAACTCTTTCTCTCTCCCCTACCACACACATTTTGAGTAGGGGAGGGGGGAACAGAAGAGGATACAGCTGAACAGTTGGAAAGAGTTTTCCTTTCACATCAAAATGCAAACAGTACCTCCTGTTAAGCAAATACTTTTCAATTTAATGTTTACATGTTCGAGCAGTATAATGTCTGGCAGTGTGCATTAATATCGTATGTATGTATGTATGTATGTATGTATGTATGTATGTATGTATGTATGTATGTGTATAAGGGTATGTATGTGTATAAATAATCATTTCCCTATGGACAACCTTTGCTGCAAGTATGGTGTTAAGATTTTATTTCAAATAGCTGGTATTAAAAGAAAGAACTAGCTGAACGCATTAAGGAAAAGACACCTCGGTCCCCCCACTCCCAAGCCCGTACTAACCTTAATAGTATATCTTAAACCATTTCTTTTGGAAACCAGTATTCTGACAGCTTCTATACCTTCATTCTTTATGGTGAGGCTTTCAGGAAGGTCAGCCGTATCATTCCCTCTAGTGGCTACTCGCTCTATTTGCAGCAACATGGAAAGTGACGGCCCTCCAGCAGACCACCTCAGGGGCATTTGTGTAATTTCTAAGCTTACAAGAGAAAGTGTGTGTGGTGGTGGTGGGGGGGGGGGGGAGAGAATCTGAGCAGAGAACAGGCCAGGCAGTCTATCACAGCAGCAAATAAAAATTATCAGTCATTTTAAAAAAAAATATGTTAGTGAGGGCTACAACTTAATCAACACCAACCTGCTGACATAGATTTGCAATTTGAACAGGTTATTAGTGATCGAATTAGCGACATGTCACAACTTGCATCTGATTTATTAGAAGAAACGAATGCAAGGGGATCATAAAACAACATATGAGACATGTTTAAAAGCTTAGTGACTATAATGCCACACAAGTTTGAAAAAGTATCAAGGAAAGGGCAGACATTATCACAAATGCATTTTTGTTCTTTTTTACATAGTGACACTTGCTGGAATAAAAAGCATTTATTATTATTATTGTTTGCCCCAGGTGCTTGGGAAGAAATTGATAGGTGTATTAAAAATACAATTTGACTGACTACATGACCATACTAATACTAATAATACTAATAAATACCTCCCAGGGTGGCACTATACCTTGATGTGCTTGCGGAGCTTGTGTGCTCTTAGGAAGATGAGAGCTATGCCAGAGGTTCAGCTAATTTGGACAGGTCTCATCAGAGGAGTCAGACAAAGAGTGTCTCTCCCACAAAAAAATATGGTGAGAAATAATTTACACAATCTATACCTCATTGATCCTTGCCAGGTCAACAAGGGCCATACTAGTTTGGGAATTCCTGGATCTTTGGTGACAAATGGTTACAAAGCTCAGGGATCAGAGGTGCTGTTCAGCAGGTTCTGACCAGTTCTGGAGAACCAGTAGTGGAAATTTTGAGTAGTTCAGAGAACTGGCAAATATCACCTCTGATTGGCCCCGCCCCCAACTATTCTCTGCCTCCCGGGTCCCAGCTGATTGGCTGGTCTTCTTTTGTTGCCCTGCACAGGAGAACGGAACTGGAAAGCAGGTTAGTGGGGTGTGGAGGGAATGGAGATTTTACAGTATCCTTCCCCTGGAGTGGAGTGGAAATTGAGAATTTACAGTATCCTTCCCCTGTCACACCCACCAAGCCATCCCACACCCACCAAGCCACATCCACAGAACCAGTAGTAAAATATTCTGAATCCCACCTCTGTCAAGGATGTTATCTGACAAACCAGGACCAGCAGCTGCAAAACTACTGGAAAAATTTTTTCCCAGTCACAACTGTATGAAGGCAGAAACGAAAGAAATAATGAACTGCTATGAAAAACAAGCTCCCACATGAAGACAATATGCACCTCTTCTGGAAAGAACAACATCCAAAATCAGAAATAATAGAACAGAGGCTACGTGATCAACACTGATTTATAATATGAATTCCAAAATGCAATTGCAATAACTGCAAAGTTACTCAGGGCAAAAAAATCCAAAGCCTTGAGAAGTAGCTCAGGCTGCAGAGGCATACTGTGGTGAGTTGATAATAGAGAAAGCAGCATAGATATTGAACTGCTTTATTCCCAAACCAGGTGCCCTCCCCTCTGCCTTCATCTTAAAAAGAATAAAACCATCTAACTAAAGAAGTAGATGATCTGAAACAAAGAATAACTGATCATCTAGAACAGCACAAAAATTACAGAATAAGTTTCTTTCATTGAAGCTTGCTCCAAAGAAATAGCTAGCACAAGCATTAAAAGATGCCAAAACTGTAATACTAAATACAATCATCAGCTTATTGTAAGAAACTAATATACAATACAGCTGCAATTATAACTGAATACCTGGGAGGCAAACTAACCAAGAAAAAAAAAGCCAAAGAATGCAACACCAAAATGGAAAATCAGACTGGAAAATAAGATCAGCATGCTGAGATAGGATGCAAAAAAATTAGAACAGATGAAAGAAAAGAAGCTTGAGAATAAAAATACTAAAAAGTACCAGCTCATGAAATATCAATTAGAAACAAGGAATATTAAGGAAGCGCTGGAAAGCAGCAAATAAAATCTATAGCCAAGAAGATCAGCAGATATGAAGCTCAAATTACACACTATAGGCCAGTGGTGGTATTCAGCAGGTTCTGACCTTCTGGAGAACCAGTAGCAGAAATTTTGAGTAGTTTGGAGAACCGGCCAATACCCCCTCTGACTGGCCCCACCAACCCCATCTCTTCTCTGCCTCCCATTGACTCCCAGCTGATCAGCTGGGTCTTCTTTGGTTGCCCTGCACAGGAGAATGGAGCTGGAAAGCAGGTTAGTGGGGTGGGGAGAGAATCGGATTTTGCAGTAACCTTCCCCTGCCATGCCCACCAAGCCATGCCATGCCCACAGGCCTGCCACGCCCACCAAGCCAGCCATGCCCACAGAACCGGTAGTAAAAAATTTTGAATCCCATCACTGCTATAGGCAGAATTTCCAATTTCAGTTGAATCAGAAACCACCAGTGGAAATAATTCAGTGAACTATCAACAACTGATAAAGAAGAAACAGTGAAGTTGATAGTGGGGTTAGCTATGGGACGACCCAAAGAAATATAATAAGAAGCAATTTGGATAAAGGAGGTGGATAAGAATAAAAAAAAGAAGTTAAAATGAAAGTACTTGCAATAACAGCAGAAATAGTGGATAAAAGTTAAGGAAGACCAAGAACTGGACAGCAGCACTGAAGATGAACTGCATGGAAGACATCTGACTGGTCTATGTCCACTCATTGCCAAATAGTTTAACCGCATATTGCAATGAAGTGAAATTGAAAATTGATTAATGTCTGGCAAAACCTACCTGATAGTGAAAGATCCAGCAAAAGGGCAGAATCAGGCAACTACAGGTCAATTACCTGCTTACCAACAACTTTCAAATTGCTAACTGGCATGGTAGCTGATGCAGTCCAACAACATCTAGTTGAAAATAAGCACCTGAGCAGAAAGGAACCCGCCCACAGAATAGAGGAACAAAATATCAAATCCTAATAAAATAAAAAATAAATCAAGAGTCTGGATGAAGACGATTGCTAGAAATACCTGGCCATCTTTGAACCTCACAATGACAAGCACAATGAAGTCAAGAAGAAGATTAATAGTAAACATGATGAAAGTGAATGAGATCTTAAAGAGGAAGATATGCCATCAAAGCAGTTAACACCCGGGCAATTCCAGTCATTAGATGCTAGAATAGTATAGAATAGTAAACTGGACTCAAGCAAAATTAAAAGTCCTGGATACAAAGATGAGAAAAATAATGACAATGAATCATACATATAAATTGTACAACCTGGGTGGAGGGGGAAATATGTTTGAGTGGTGGCTAGGCAGGAGAAATGACAAATAGAAATTGAAACAGAAATCCTGCATTCTTTTTAGGGAACTTAGGACAAAAAAAAATGTTTGGGACTCCCTGTTGCCAGATCAGTAAAGGACTTGAGTGAACCATCTCCCTGAGGAAATATATATTGGTGTAGGAGAATATTTTTGCAATATCCCAGAAGAATGGCTGAATTCATGCAACCTGCATGAATGACGATGAAGAGACAGCAATCTGGCACAGATCCATTTGATTTTAATTTTGCTATAGTCTCTAACCGAGAAGAGGAAGACTAAGCTAGACAAGTCAACCTAGTCAAGAAAATCTATATTAGAGATATTTTGAAATCTTATTTATTAATGTCTCTTTTTTTTGTTCAGTCTTATTAGGAAGACAGAAGATGTGGCTACAGAGCATGACGTGAAAGTTGGATTTGGAAGAGAAGATATTCCTAGCCTGAGGGTGAGTCAATGTTGGAGGTTTTATCCAAATGCTTAATGAGAGCTCCAAGCTAGCCAAGGCCAGCTGAAAATTATTGAATTGTATCCCCAAATGCGTAACATATTGTGCAGCCTCTTATGCTACTCAAGTCAATTCAAGAAATTTTCTTGGATTGAACTCTGTGGCTTTTACCTTTTGAGGCCAAAATCAGATTCAAGGAAGAGGCAAGCAAACCAACCAACCAACCCTCAAAACAACAGAAGTTCCTATCTTTAAGGAACTTCAGTTATATAAATGTAGAATCCCACGCAATTGTCAGAAAAGTCTTCCACGTGTCTGAATTATTTTAATAAATTCCTATGAGATTTTAAACATGAGAAAGAGGCAGCACCACAAGCAGTAGAATCATAACAATTGGAAAAGTGGCATAATAGGATATTTTGAGAATTTATTTTCTCCACAAATTATCTTTCTACAACTAAGGGTTGTATGCACTGGTGGGATTCAAATAATTTAATAACCGGTTCTCTGCACTAATGATTTCTTCCAACAACCAGTTAGCCAAACTGCTCAGAAAGTTAACAACTGGTTCTCCCAAAGTGGTGCGAACTGGCTGAATCCCATCACTGGTTGTATGATCAGGGTTACTTAAATAGGTTAGCACCAAACTCTTCAAATTAAGAACCACAATTTGGCAACATTTCTTCAGGTAACATATAATGAATTATACAATCAATACTGGCAGGGTATATACAGAAAAAAAATCATGCTAGCAAATTCCCTATTCAATACTACTGGCCCAACACCCTATACAATATTTTTCTAAGTCAGCTTTAGTGACCTAGGAGGAATGTCTAACAATATACCCTTTTGCAGAATAAATCATCACCATGACTTGGGTGAACCAGAGATTCTAACCCACATGTATTTTTTTAAATGTTCTTTCTAGAGTAGTTTCTATAAAAAGTTTGTCAACCTTGGCAACTTTAAAATGTGTGAACTTTAACTTCTGGATGTTGGCCAGGGAAATTGTGGGAGTTGAAGTCCACATATTTTAATTTTCATGAGGTGAGAAACACTGATCTAAAGTGATCATTGCTCTACCCACATAAGTCCACTACACAATTTATTTTTATTGTTTCAGCAGAACCCTAACATCTCCAGGAGACACGCATTCTTTTTCAACTGCCATTGCTTTATGTATGAAATTATTGTCTTAATTTTACTATCTAATAGGTATACATAAAACTAATCTTTTTATACTTTTGATGCTGTTTTCTGTTACATCTCACCTGCGCTGACATCATACAATATGCACAATAACAAGAGATGCAAGCACAAACAGGACTCACTTAGTTAAATACTGTGTGTGCTAGGATGTTAATGTTTTATTCCTAAAGTAATTTTATAACCTAAATTGCTAGTTTTAAGTATTTAGTGTTTAATATTTACCTATTTATACTGTTACACTGAATCATTTTATTTACTTCTATTGATCTTCTAGAAAATCTTAAGAGTCTTAATTTGAGCCTTGTAGCTTCCGGTAAAAATTGCATTAAATGCTAACCAAAGACGATAATAAAGGTAATCAAATATTCATGATGTCATCTCTTTCATCTCCTACAGTCTTTAGGATATACGTTTCACAATTTGGACCCAGCCTTTGCTTTCCTTTTGTATTCCATCCTGAGGATATTTTAGAAACCATTCTTGAGGTTTTTCCAATTGCTTATTTTTGAAATGTTGTTTGGGGGTGGACAGAGAATGAGGAGATTGGAATTGATTCTGAATAGTATTCAAATTTGGGCAGGTTTTTGCTATATCTGGGAAAGACTCCTAACATTATAAAGCAAATGAAGAAGAAAATATTACAAAGAAGTGTTAGGGAACTTAAGGTTGTTAATTATATTTCTAAAAATTGGTATCACTGTTGCTGAGTCATCTTGGCATTTTATTTCTCCAGGCCTTCATAAAAAGGCTCAAGAATTCTAAACCATTTTCAAATGCTACTGAGAACATATTTTTATATTCTGACAATACAGTATTCATTCCAACATGCATTGCTTATTTTCAAGTGGATATTGTGACAATGTCTTGCCTAGAGTGTCTCTCTTCCAACACCTTATTTGCCTGGTTTGATTCCAGTGTGTGACTTCACACATTCCCCAGAGCACGCATGTCAAGTGTCATAACATTCACAAGAAGAACTTTTCCAAAGTAGAAGAGTTTGATTCTCCTGGCTAAACCTAATTCCTCTTTTACTTCACTGATCTTTTGAATTGTTCAGCTTACATGTATTTCCCTGATTCCAGGTGAGGTGTCAACTGGCCCTATTTTTTTTTAAATCTCTGCATTTCTTAAACTTCATTATACTACTATTGAAAGTTGTTTCTGTTCAAACTCATAAATCTCATAGCATGAAGGGAGATTCTTTTTTGTATTATTTAACATACATTGTTTATAAAATAAACATATTTTAGTACTCTGCTAAAGTTGTTAACATATTTTCCTTTTTAGTCAGTTCGATGAAAAATAAAGTCCTTTCTTTGGAAGGAGATAATATTTTAAATGGGTGTTTTAGTGTTGTCTAAGTTATGAAATAGCTGAAAAATATGTGTGAATTTTCTTTCCTTATATAATCATCTCTGTAATGATTGCCACCCCTGACTTATCCCAAGATTCTGGAAAAAAAAATATTGTTAGGGAGACGACCACTTGATGGAGAAATATACAATAGAAGAAAACAACAGCATTCTCTGCAACTTCACAACAGTGAAGCTGAAACATACTATTTTAAAAAGAAAGCCCAAACACATTTCAAAGCATCCTGTAAGTCAGATACAAAAACAAAAAAAATTAAGTTGTAGGTGCTCCATCCCTGGAGGTTTTTAAGAAGAGTTTAGGCAACCATTTGTCCAAAAGTGTATAAGGCCTGCACAAGCAAGGATTGGGCTAGAAGACTTTCAAGGTCCTTTCCAACTCTGTTATTCTATGAGTCCGTAGTTCTATGTTTTTAATTAACTGCAAAACATTTTGAAAATTAAAAGATAGCTCAGACGCTGTCATGTTTGGTTTATGTTACCTTTTACTTATTGTACCTTATTCCATAACTTTTCATAATCTTATTTATTTGCTTCATTTATGCATCCCATTTCCAAAAGATCCTTGTAGCTTATCTATGGATCTTCCTATATTTTCTCTCCATAACAGCAATCCATGAGTTAGAGAGCTAAGAAAAGATTGAGTGATTCAGAGTCACCCAGTGAGTTTTTCTTGTCTGAGAACAGGCTTTAATCAATGTCTCCTCGGTCTCTGAACATTTTAAGCAGTGCTCCAATCTTCTCATGTTGGATTTTATAAATGTCATTTGATCCCTGGATTGATTGCATACTATTGATTGACAGTCTGACAATGATCTTATACAGGAATCCTTTGTCACTTGACGTATAGACTAAAGGCTGATCAAGAAAAAAATAAGCTCAAAATACTATCTCAGCAAATAATGCTTTCTCTTTATACCTGGTCTGAAACTATCCTAAAAACTTTCATTGGTGGCTTCTGTTCAAGATTTGAGAATGAAAAGAAACAGAGTATATTGAGGTTGGCTGGTGGTAGCAGTGATCTGAAACAAAGGACAAATGAGAAAATGATAAAGAATATTTTAGAGATTTGTATAGACACGACAGTGATGTGGTGAATTGTGGAACTGAAATGAATGGTTAAATATTAGTATCCATACAAAGAATGGTAAGAAAGGCATAAATGCTGCATGGATGTTGAAAAATAGTACAGTTGAAGATCTAGACAGTTAAAATATAGATGTGATTCACTTATGGAGTAGCTGTACAACTTGCTTAATGTGAAAACTCTGCCTGTTTTTGAGGATGGGAACTATCCTGTTATTCCTTATTCAGAGGGAAAAGTAACTAGAATGAATGACAAAATTAGATATTGATCAGTTTGTTAACTTTGCTTGGGCAAATGTTGGACAGAAATCTGACTGAAAGAATTTAAGAAGTGACAATGAGTAAAATTTGTGAAGTGCATTGTGGCTTTATGCCAGTCAGGAAGGGTGAGTAATTGGAAATATATCCATCTCTCCCTTTCTGGTGTAAGACATATTTTCTCTGATATCAATGACACCTGGTCATTCTTCCCAAATAATGCATTTGAAAAAGTCATTGAAATGTTTATGAGAGAATCTATATCACTTTTCATGATCTTGCAAAGGGAAAAAGAATGGAAAGAAAAAAAAATGTATCAAAAACCTAAGGTGATGCCCCCAAAAAAAAAAAAAAAAAACCCCAACTGGAAAAGTAACTGCTTAAATATATTAGGTGACTTTTAATAAATCAATATTTCAGGGACAATTCAGATCGTAAGAAAACATAACCTGTGGTTTGTACTCAACTAGCTAGATTGAGCTTTACCTGACAAAATAGGTCAGTGGGAAATTCTGGTGTGATATAACTTCTAGGCAGACAGAAGTGACTAGTAGCAGCACAAGACAAGGAAAAATATGCAACATTCAGTGAGGTTGTTATAGCTTCAGTGCTGAAAATTAGAAAGACATATATTTTGTAATTGGCATTGCTGACAAAGAAGTGGCACTAAAGTTGCAGATGGAGTCAGAACTGATGCTGGAACAAGCCAGCCTGAATAGCTTGTCACTTGGAGCTCATTAAGAAGTAAAATGCAGATCAGGGAACAGCTGAGCAGCTGGGTCAGGTTGTTCATTGGCTAATTTAGCCTAAACAAGAAAGAGGAAAAGAATGAAACATGTTCGTTCCAGGAGAGTAAAAAGAAAGCAAAGCTCTGGCAGAAGGGGAGATGTCAACCACTTGATGCAGTGACAAAAAATTTGGAAGAAAGCTGACAAATAAAGAGAAGTTGAAGAAGGAAACTGCAATAAATTAGATAGGATTTTTTTGGCGGGGGGTGGGGGGGCTACCTTAAAATTGCTATTCAACAGGGAGTTCTTTGTTGGGGCATTGTTACATTATATTTTAAAATCAAAGCTTGTCCTTGTGCTTAGAATATGTTTGTTGTTGGGTTCAGTATATAAGGGGACTTATATATAAGGTATATAAGGGGACTTTTAGGGGACTATATAAGGGGACAGTATATAAGGGGACTTTTAGGGGACTTCCGGTTTGAGCTTCTTCGGCGACATACTGAAACCTCATCTCTGCGAGGCTTCGATCCGTGCTCACCGTTGGAGCACCCCGAGCCAGCTGGTTTTGGGGTTAAGCCACCCCGTAGAGGTGGTGAAGAAGGGGGAGACTGCCTACAAGGTTGAGGAGAGCCACAACTCTCCTCCCCAGCTGGCCATTTTTCCCTTTCCTGAAGGCGGTTGTAGCGGTGGTCAGAAATGGCCACCACAAAGAAGAACTTGACCGGAAAAGAATGTGCAGGAGGAAGATAAGAAGAGAAAGTTTTGGTTGACCAGGTCAAATGAGCAAAAGCAACTAATAAGGTACCCTGGAATTTAAATTTAATAACATTGTTCCCAAAGAAGATTTTGAAGCTGCGAAGGAGAGAGAGAAGGGAAAGGATTAGTTTTTTTTTCTTCCCTTCCTTATACTGACAGCTAAGAGACTTAAGCAAGAAATTGAAAAAAGTCCACTTTGACATTAATAGTAATCTAAGCTGAAAATAAAAGTCAAAGGGATAATAAAGATTTCTGGATATTTAAAAGTTTTTAAAAGCAGGAAAGGAGGAAAAAAAGAATAAAAGGGCAGGATCTGGAAAAATGGAGGAGACTGCCTGGAACTAAGGAATGGAACTGTAACTAAAAGGAACTTACAGTGAAATATTAACAAGATTCCTCAAAGATACATCTTAATTGAAACTTGGTAACAAAATAATAGAACCCCAGGAAGAGAAAGTGGAAAAAAGAAGCAGAAAGAAACAGCCTTGGATTATTTGGATTACTTGGTGATTTTTGGTTTCTGCATCTGGATGACTAAAATTAACCAGGTGGTTGTTTAAAAGTCTTTAAAATGGTATCACTCTTAGAAGAACTGAAAATGGAACTTTAAAAATGGAAAGAAGATGCACAAGAAGGGAGAGGTTCTTTTGGCTTTGTATTTCAATTCTTAGAAATGGAGATCTGGAACTATGAGAAACAACAAGAAACACTTGCAGAACAAGAAGATTGGGACAAAGAAGAAGCCATCTTTAATGATCAAATAATTTTAAGTGGGGGGAAAAAAGAAAAGGGGGGAAAGAGAATGAAAGGTTTAAGACTAGAAAAAACAACCAAAAAGAAGAAGAAGAATTTGAAAGATAAGTATAATATTAGAAAGCAACAGAAGAGGCAATTACAGATGAGAGAGTTAGAAGTAGAGAGACGAGGGGGTAAAAAGGGGAGGGAGAAGAAGAGGGGGAAGAAGGCAAGGAAAAGAAGTTGTAAAAGACAGAAACAAGAAATGGAGAAACAGGGAAAAGATGTAAGGATTGTAACCATAAGCTTGTTTAGAGATAATGGGTGAAATTTAATTGCAAAAGGGATTCTGCAAAGGTACATAAGATAGCATTGTTATATTATAAACAGAAATAATTTTAGAAAATATGATTAAAATGATGGATAAAATATTTACTGTAATGTAGTTTAATGTTTGGTAATAAATAAATGAATTAAAATGATTGAGAGAATTAAATGGGAACATTTTTAATTATTAGTAATGATTTATAAAAATATAAGTGAGAAATATGGGGGGGGGGGGGAGAAATAACTATGAAAAGTTTATAAGTGTTCCCAAGGAAGTATGATATTTAATTGAAAAGAAATGTTAAAGATGTTAAGATTTTAATGAATATTAATGATAGAATTGAATTGGAATGGAATGTGTGCTTTATTTACATATATATATAATTTTTTCTTTTTAAGAATATAGTGTGTATTTTAAGAATGTATCAAACAGAATTCGATTGGAAGTTATTATATTGAATGCTATAATTTTAAAGGTATACACTGAAGCTTAAATAAGAGTTTGAATGGATAAAATTAAAAGATATAAAGGTGTCATACTCCAATTGGTAACTACAGGGAAAATTTTGTTTAATAAGAAAAGATAATATGAAATTGAAACAGGACAGACAAAAGTATAAATATAATGATTTGATTGAGATGAGATAATTAAAATAAAGTTGAGAAAATTAAAAGAGGGGAAAAACTATGTAAAAAATATAAAATGGTAATAAGATATGGAATAGAATATAAAAATGAGCATGAAATTGAGTTTGGTGTCTGTATGAAAAAGTGACAACCTGGGACCATGCTATTTTCAAAAAAGATGTTTTATTTGTATTTTGTTTTTGTGAAAACCCAAATAAAACTTTCAAAAACAAGGAATATTTTAGTTAAGTATCAGTAGGTGTTGGATAAGGGTATTCAAATAAGGACTGGCCTATGTATAACAACAATGCATGATGTTCTTTTATTAGTTTAAAATGAGAGGGATATAATTGGAATCATGTGAGCCTTAAAGCTTTAGGTAAGTTGTGTAGCTGCTCCAAAATTTGCCACCCAACTGTTAATTTTAGGGTGATCAAAATGATTACTAGTAGAGGAGCAACCATATGAACTATATTTACAGTTGTCAATTAAATTGTACTGATTACCAATTTGTTTCTGGTCCAACCTCCATGTGTTTATGTTCAGGGCACTTTGGAGTCACCATCTCCCATTCAGACAGGCTATTCACTAAGGTCTGGTGAAGAAAATCATTTCTGTGTCTAAGTATCAGCCAAGACTCATTGGTAGACAAAGGAAAAAGACAATTAAAAATGTACCCATTAGGATACTATATTCTTTTCAATTATTTAAATGTTGTAGTGACTTTTAACTATTTAACTGAGACTATTCACAAGTATAAATGCACTGGAATGGTGAGATCTAAAGTTGTGGGGTATAAACTAGAATTATGAAACATAGACCTAAATAGGTGGATCCTTGACTAGTTTGTCATTCTGATCTTGGAGTAAATAGGTAGTTCTTGGAAACTTAAAAAGAAGGAGTGAAGATGAGAGACACTAATCAAGAAGAGAAGCAACCTAGAACTAAGAAGAAATTTCCTGACAGAACAATTAATCAGTGGAATGATTTCCTCCAACACTGGAAGTTTTTAAGAAGAGATTGGACAGCCATTATTTTATCTGAAATGGATTTCCTGCTTGACTGCTCAAGTTGGTTGGACTAGAAGCCCTCCAAGGTCCCTTCCAACTCTGTTATTCTGTTCAGTTAAACTCTTTTTGTTTTCTTGAGAGTCCAGAATCCAAATTTGCTATGCTTTTCATCATCACTAAGGAATGTATGGTTCTCCAAACATTGACAAACTACCTTACCATTTGACATAGTAGCTTTTTCTATAGCTTCTATTACCATAACATGGAGCAACATGGCAAATCTATTTCATTTATTGCATTGTAAAGCTATTGCACAGAAGTATTTTTTTTCCTTCTAGTATCATCCCACCATACCAGAGGTGGTATTCAGCAGGTTCTGACCAGTTCTGGAGAACCGGTAGCGAAAATTTTGAGTAGTTCAGAGAACTGGCAAATACAACCTCTGACTGGAGATTTTACAGTACCTTTCCCCTGCCACACCCACCAAGCCATGCCCACAGAACCGGTAGTAAAAAATTTGAATCCTACCACTGCACCATACTCCTAATTCATGCTTATTTTCATGTGGATTTCACCTAGTGTATGGATACATAATGTAAGGTTGCCATTACATTAAACCAAATTACCTCTAATATACATTTTTGTCCTTAGTTTGCATTGTGAATAGCTATGTCTAGGTTATTTTTAGGTCTGACATGTATGAAGAAGCACATGTGCATTATAACTCAAACTTATTTTTCCCCATTCACACATTTTAAATAATGATTTTGATAAACAGGTGGAGAAAACACTTATCAAACTTGTAGATGCACAGAGTTGGGAAAGCTAATGTGCTAGGAGATGAGAAAAATCCAAGCAGCCTTGATAGCGAGAGAAATGGAATGAAAATAGGAGAATGATATTTGAAAATTAAGTTTGTACTTAGGAAACAGAAATTTTATGTACTGGTATAGAAAGAGAGAGAACTGGCTTGGCATAGTTCCTGAGAAAAAAGATCTTGGAATACCAGATGATTACAAACTCAATGTGAAGTTGGTATAATTTTTTTTAAAGTATAATTTTTAAATCCCAGGAAATAATATCTCAGTGTATTCTGTGTTTATAAAATTGCCATCTTAAATATCAGCAGCTACTATATGAAGGATAGAACAGGTTTGGAGAAAGGCAGTAAAGATGATCAGGAGATTAAAATTAAGTTCTATCATTACACAACTTGGAATATTTGGTCTTAAAAAGAAAAGAATGAAGTAAAGATAGAGCTTTTCAAGGATATAAAGGGTTATTATATGTAAGATCATGCCAAGTTCTCTATATCCATGCCAGAGGCATGACATGGAATAGCAGATTTGAATTACTATGGTGGTTTTTTTAAAAGTTTGCTAATAGGAAGTCATTGAATACTACCAAGACAAGTATATTCACTGTATATATGAAAGCAAAAGCTAGACATGTCTCTGTGGGGGATACATTAACTTGGATTCCTACATATAACAAAAGTCTAGATTTGATAGCCTAATGGCTTCTTTGAACATTATGTTTCAATGGTAACCAAACCAAAATTAATCATAGTAATGTCTATGACAATAAGATCATTTGACTTTCTTCTACCTACACATCAGAATTCTGTTGGCAGTGGAAAACCAAACTAAGGATATGACTTGCTTAATGAAGCCAGATTCTAGTAGGGTATATCTGTAGTTTCTAACTAAACATGAATCAGCTGTGTTTGAGCAGCCATAGTGTGAATGTGGACATGATTCAGAAAATGAAACTAGTTTCAAAATTTCCCTGATCAATTCATGAAAAGAGACAGTTAGATAGCAACATGTACAGAACACTAGTAGAATCTTCATACTATTGTGTGACCACTCAACTTGAGCATCCTGTACTCAAAATTAGAAGATGTCTGAATGGGAATTTGAATTAGTGAGACAGGTTTCCTACAAATGCTTCCTTTCTATCTTTCTGCTTTCCAATTGCTTGCTACACAGATGATTGACCTGATTGACAACTCAACTTGTTCAGATGTGTTCTCTCTCTCTTTACCCAGGTTCCATAATTTGTCAAGCCAGCTTTATAGTTCAAATGACAACTTAATCTAAGGTTTAAAATGCCACAGTATTTTCAATAACAGGTAAACCCTGCTGCCTTGAGAAAAGGCTTTCACTGAAATGTTCCAGGAGGTGGTCTAAAAAAAACAAAACTTCCTATTTAAATTTTACTCCCAGGCTTCAAACAACTAAAATAGTTCTTTGGCTTCATAAGCATTTTGAGCAGAATAAATAGACTAATATTTCTAGAAAGGTGAAATGATATTTAGATTTGACAGAAACAGGATTTAAAAGCGGAGAGTTTTCTGCTATGTGGGAGCTGCTATAATGTTCTATTATCCCTGCAGGAATGGAGAGAAATTCTAGTAAATATTACTTATTTAACAGAACATTCTTCAACAACCTATCAAACTACTTAGCAATATCATAGGAACAAATCATGGGAGACTGGTGAGTTAAAATTATTAACGCTGTCTTAATTTTACTCAATCAGAGCATTCCCTTTCAACAATGAGGTTTCTAGATTATAGATCTGTTAAATAACTCAGTGCAAATGAGAAACAGCAACTACCCTCTGTATTTTATTGCAGTATGTGGGGATTCCCCCCCCCCCCTAGATTGCTGATGTTAAATATCTTTTGGGGGGGAAGAGTGTAGAAAGGGTTAGATTTTAGCAGAAAATGTCTGAACATTGTGTGCCATTATATTTAATGACAACATCCAAGCCATAACATGAGTTTATGTTAATTTGCAAGAAAAGGGAAAGAATAATTTTAGTGACTTGTGTCCACATCTTAAAGATTCTGCTCATCCAAGTATGGGTTGTTTTGTGCCTAAGGGAAAGAAAAAATAAAATTAATAGCAATCCTTATAAATTATAGATAGAAATGTATACTGCATTGACTTCACCGTTGGGGGAAAAAGAATGAATGCCTTTCAGTGAAAGGTGTAGGAAAAAAAATATCTGGAAGAATCCAGTGCAATATCATATCAATAATATTAGGCAATTTTAATATATTCAATATCTCTGTGTTTTTCTATATGCATATTGCATTGTATATTTACTGTATATTGCAAGTTTTCTTCAAATGCTTTTTTAGAGGCAACTCTCTTTTATAGAGGCAACACTCAAATAGGATGTGAGCCAGGTCTTCTATCTCTGCCACTCCACAAATGCAGAGACGTCCACTGTAGGGTATAAAATGGAATCTCCTATATGTGACCATTGGATGAAGCTGTTTGAATCTTGCTCACATAAATATCTCCCTAAGATGTTTTGGCAAGTGTGTTTTAATGCTTTTAGGTATACAAATGGGAAAAATGAATGCAATTTAGAGAAATGAAAGAACTGAAAGAGTTAAAGAACTGCAGATAGAGGGAAGGCAGAGGCTATCAGGAACTATGGTATGGGTGAGATAAGTAGACTGAAGATTAAGGGAGATTAAGGATGAAAGGGTACAGATTTGGTGAAAATTGCTAAATCATATGCTATAGACATTTTTTAAAAAGAGACCTAAGATTGCTTTCTTTCCTAGTTCTTTGATTTATTTTTTTCATTTTAGAGAAAAAAAGGAGATGGAAATAGTACTGTCAGCCACCATATTTATCTGGGTTATCTGAGGGAAACTCTCTTGCCGGTCACATCTACCTGACCCATTAAGGCGAGGAGGCAGAGAATGTTGTGGGTCTCATCCCTGAGGGAGATACACCTGGTGGGACCCAGAAGAAGGGCCTTCTCCATGGTGGCACCTTCTCTCTGGAATATCATTGCCAGAGTAGAATGGCCCCCACTCTAGCACTCTTCCGGAAGACACTGAAGACCTGGTTTTGCCAACGGGCCTGGGGAGCCCAGAGAGGGATGGAGCCCATCAAATGGTTAGTGTGATTTGCTGTTGTCGGGGCAGGGGGTAGGAGTTAGTTTTTAATTTTTTACAAAAATTTCCAAATTTTGTTCTATTGTACTTTGCTAATTTATTTGATTCTTTTTGTTAGTTTTTATTGTTTTTTATTTTTTTTGTTTTAAATATGGTTTTACATTGTGTAAGCCACCTCAAGTTGCCATGACCGAATAGGCAGCAATATAAATTAAATAAATAAATAATATATTGGATGATTAGCTGCTGCGTCTTATGTATGATATTCTAAGCCATTCATCTAATCGATTGGCTTGGTGGTGACATTATAGGTCATGTATCTATAATTGTTAAATAACCCCTTTATCCACTCATTTTCCTTCCTTAGCTGAGGACACATTGATGAGGCAGAAGTTCTGTCACCACCTGTGGCAGCATATCTCCTACTTTCTCCCCAATTTAATTGGGACATATAATTTCTCTCTCCAATGCTACATGTTTATTGGCACATTAATACTATCTAATGTTGTCTAAATGTTTAAGTGTTTAAATCTCCACTTGCTCATAAAGATCAGAGAAAGATTTTGAGCATGTCATCCTAGGTTAGGCTAATCAACTTTCTAAGGCCTGGGTGTCAAACTTGATCACATCATGTGACATCACATGATGTATTGTGATGTTTTTGCCTTCGCGGAGCCAGGGTGGGCATGGTCTTTACGTGATGCATCCGGCCTGCAGGCCACCAGTTTCACACCCCTGCTTGAGTTAACATAATTGTAAGAATAAAATTGAAGTGGTGCATATTATGTGTGCTACTATCAGCATCAGAGACAGGTACATTGGTCTATATACCAAGTGTAATTTGTGCTCACTTCAGCAGCACATATACTAAAATTGGAATGATACAGAGAAGATTAGCATGGCCCCTGCTCAAGGATGACATAAATAAATAAATAAATAAAGATAATAAGTATAAATGTGTACATAGTTGTGAATACATGAAATGGGTACATATAAGAAAAATAAAAGAATAAGAGAAACAATAGGACAGGGACGGTAGGCACGTTGGTGCGCTTATGCACGCCCCCTACAGGCCTCTTAGGAAAGGGGTGAGGTCAATAGTAGACAGTCTAAGGTTAAAGTTTTTGGGGTTAGGGGAAGAAACTACAGAGTCGGGTAGAGTATTCCAGACATTGACCACTCTATTGCTGAAGTCGTATTTCCTGCAATCAAGTTTGGTGCGGTTTACTTTGAGTTTGTATCTATTGTGTGCTCTTGTGTTGTTATGGTTGAAGCTGAAGTATTCATTGACAGGTAGGACATTGCAATGTATGATTTTATATACCATACTTAAGTCAGACCGAAGACGGCGTAATTCAAGGTTTTCAAGTTCTAGAATTTCAAGTCTGGTGGCATAAGGTATTCTACAATGAGTAGAGGAGTGGAGAACTCTTCTTGTGAAATATTTCTGGACTTTCTCAATTGTGCTAATATCAGATACGTAGTGTGGGTTCCAGACTGATGAACTGTATTCGAGTATTGGTCTAGCAAATGTTTTGTATGCTCTGGTTAGTAGTGTGATATTACCAGAGAAAAAGCTACGTAGGATTAGGTTAACAACTCTTAATGCCTTTTTGGCTATGTAGTTGCAGTGGGCTCTAGCACTTAGATCATTAGAGGTGAGTATTCCAAGGTCCTTTACAGAGCTTGAGTCATCAACAAGATCTTGACTATTCAGCTTGTATTTTATTTTCTGATTTTTTTTGCCAATATGTAAGAAAGAGCATTTATTTGTTGAGATTTGAAGTTGCCATTTGTTTGACCACTCTGATACATAGTCAAGATCTTTTTGTAGGGTAGCAGTATTGTCTGTGGTATTGAACAGCTTTACATCATCAGCGAAGAGAACGCAGTTGTTCTTAATATGATCACAGAGGTCGTTTATGTAGAGTATGAAGAGAGTTGGTCCTAGAACACTGCCTTGGGGAACACCACTATTGACAGGTACTGGATTTGATAGTACGCTCCCGATTTTGACCATTTGTTGTCTGTTTGACAGGAATGCTTCTATCCAGTTATTCAGTTGTCCAGAGATACCATAGGATTTTATTTTTAGGAGTAGTTTGTCATGTACCACTGAATCAAAGACTTTACAGAAGTCTATGTAGATTGCGTCTATTGCTTTGCCCTGGTCGAGTTGTGTCGTCCATATGTTTTTGCAGTGTAAGAGTTGCAGATTACAGGATAGTTTTTTTCTGAAACCAAATTGTTTATTGGAGAGTAGGTTATTTGTCTCTAAGTGAAGGATGATGGATTGGTTAATAATTGATTCCATGACTTTACAGGTGACGCAGCATAAGGAGATTGGCCTGTAATTTTCAACTAGGCTTGGGTCTCCTTTTTGAAGATGGGGATGACTGTGGCTTGTGACCATAGGTTAGGCAAGGAGCTGGTTCTGAAAGATTTTTCAAAGATTATGCTTAGAGGTTTGGCTATGGCAGTGGATAGCTTTCTTAAGAAGTAGGCACATATTCCATCCGGTCCAATAGATAGAGATGGTTTTAGGTTGCGTAGTGCTTTTTCAACATTGTCTTCTGTGAAATTGATATGTATTAGATCATTGTTGTTATCTGTGGTACGGCTAGGAAATACTGGGCATGATCCATTGCTGTTTACAAATACTGAGCCGAAGAATGTGTTAAAGATGTTGGCTTTAATGGTGTCGTCGTTGCAGTCTTTACCATCAGGTCCTATCAAGGGAGGGATGGACCTTGAGTCTTTTAGTTTGTTGTTTACAAAATTGTAAAAAGCACGGGTGGAATTGGTGCTTAGAAGGTTTTCCTCTTGTTTAATGTGATAATTGGTGCATTTGGTCTTTATCTGGTGGCATAAATTTTTGTATAAATTTTGAAATTGGCAACGTGACCAGATTTGTTTTTCCGCCAGAGTGATCTCTTTTTGGATTGAAGTTTCCTTATTGATATGGGTAATCTGATTTTTTGTTTTGTTTTGGGAGTTGTTGTTGGTACATATAGTTTGATGACTCTTTTGACTTCAAGTAAAAATATGTTGTAACGGTCTTCAACAGTATTGCATCCAGTGAATAGAGATTGCCAATCAAGGGATGAGAGATCGTTGTGTATAAGATCATAGTTGCCTTTTTTGAAGTTACAATTGGGGATTACATCATTGTGGTGATTTTTGTGTGGACGTATGTTGAGACAAAAGTCAATCATATTGTGGTCACTACTGGAAAAGGGTTCTTTAGTTTGTATTCCGTAAATTAAATTCAAACTATTGCAGAAGATGAGATCGAGGCAGTTGTTTAGTCTAGTGTTGTTGGTTACTAGTTGTTCCAGTCCCAGATTTGTAATAGCATTGTAGAAGGTTGTGTGTATGATTTCAGTTGTACAATCATTTAGGGTCCAGTCAATATGAGGTAGATTGAAATCACCAAGAAAGATAAAAGGGTATGGGCAGGATGCAGTCCATGTTAGTAATGTATTTAGCTTGTTTACATGTTCGATGTCATAATCAGGTGCTCTGTAACATAGTAAGAATCGAATTGTGATATTTAAGGATAGTTCACAGATGATGGTCTCAGGAAGAGCAAGCTCCTGGGTAACTTGGATATTTTTTAGATGTAAGGATTTTTTATAGAAGATAGCAACACCACCTCCTCGACGATTTTCACGATCTGATCGGTAAACATGATAGTCTCTTACTGTGGTAATGGAGTCGGGGGAGAGATGCATTGAGCCATGTTTCACAGACAAATATAATGTCAAAGTTAGCCATATTTAGGAGGATGAGAAATTCAGGTATTTTATTCATGAGGCTTCTTGCATTGAGTAGTTTGCATTTAAGGCCGGCAGTAGTTGGAATTGAGGTAGTTGGGGGCATGCGTGCCTAGTCTTGGGTGATGGTGGATCGGTTGAGGTAGGGTTGTGGTTGAGGGTAAAAGCTGAGTATTGGGTTGCGTGGCTTACTTTTGATACAGTCAGCATGGTAGTCAATGTACAGGTCCTTCTCTCCATTGTCTAGACGGTTTTTGAGTTCAATGCGGAGTACACGGGAGCGGGCACGTTGCTGTATGGTTAGGTCAGGGCGGCAACGGAGGTTCTTATGGTTGGTGTTGGTTTTGGCGAGTGAGTTTATAGTATAAATGAATTTACGTTTGCTTGATTCATTTTTGCAAATGACTCTGCACAGGCGTGGGGCTACAGAGCCGTCACTGTTATTGAGCTCTCGGCCAATGCGTGAAATGTCAAGTATTTCATCAGCGGAGATGGTTGATGCTTGATAATCCCTGATGATGTTTCGGACAGTTGTGATGTCATCATTGTTATTGGTGACCTCTAGACCAAATAAGATGGCGTTTGGATGTTTCCGTTCACGCTCAACAGCTTCTCTGATGAGGATTGGGATATCAATATTTGTCTGGGTTGTGTTTATTTGTGGATTGCGTTTTGGATTGGGTTGTGGTTGTTGGGTAGAGATGTGGTTTGTAGCTATTGGAAGTTCAGGTTTTTGCGTTGTTTCTTTTCTTTCAAGGTTGGATATTCTTTCTTTTACGGCGTCCAGGGATGCTACTATGGTTTCAATGGTATCAATTCTTTCCAACAGATCCAGTTTGGGTTTGCATGCGTCCAGGGATGCTACTATGGTTTCAATGGTATCAATTCTTTCCAACAGATCCAGTTTGGGTTTGCATGAATTGCAGTAATATGGAAACTCATTGGATGATTCCAGGTATTGAATAAATTGCTCGGTTAATCCCAAGCAGTCATGATGAGTGTATTTCTTACACAGAGAACATTTGATGGAGTTTTCATTATCCTTTAGATTTTTGTAGCATTTAAGGCATGTGCAGGAGTCTTGTGGATCATTGGTGGGGATTATGTTCTCTGTAGGTAGTGCTTTGGCATAGGATTTTTTTCTTGTCATGGTAGGTTTGTTAAGATGGTACATTGATTAAATTAATTAATGGAACAATATCACACCAATCAATCATCAATTGCAGTAATCTCTCTAGTCAGATAATATTTCTGGGCAACAATCAGCCTAATCAATGTGTTGTTGTGCTAGTAATCCTGCTCAGTACGAGAGGAACCGCAGGTTCAGACCTTTGGTGTACGCGCTTGGCTGAGGAGCCAATGGGGCGAAGCTACCATCTGTGGGATTATGACTGAACGCCTCTAAGTCAGAATCCCCCCTAAACGTAACGATACCGCAGCGCCGAGGAGCCTCGGTGGGCCTCGGATAGCCGGGCCGCCTGGCCCGGTGCGGAGAGCCGTCCGTCACGGGAGCGGAGCGCGGCCAGAAGGGGGCCGCCTCTCGCCCGCGGTGAAGCGCACGTTCGCGGGGAACCCGGTGCTAAATCATTCGTAGACGACCTGATTCTGGGTCGGGGTTTCGTGCGTAGCAGAGCAGCTCCCTCGCTGCGATCTATTGAAAATCAGCCCTCGACACAAGCTTTTGTCGGCGAGCGGAGCATGGGCTCCCTCGGAGGAGCGAGCCGCGGGGCTCCTCCCTCCCCCCCCTGCCCGCCGCCGCCCGAGGGCGGGGGCCGGTCGGCCTGACATGCAAATTCATGAAGCATTCCATATTTTTAATAATACAAGAGCGCACAACTGATACAAATTCAATGTAAACTGCTCCAAACTTGATTGCAGAAAGTACGACTTCAGCAACAGAGTGGTCAATGCCTGGAATGCACTATCTGACTCTGTTGTTACATCCTCTAACCCCCACTCCTTTAACCTCAAACTATCCACTATTGACCTCACCCCATTCCTAAGAGGTCTGTAAGGGATGTGCATAAATGCACCATCATGCTTACCATCCCTGTCCTATTGTCCCCATTTGTATTCTGACTCATGTTTATACTTATACCTATTATCTTTGGTATATATATACCAAACGAATCACCCATTGGGATTCCCATATAAAAACAACTTACCTTAAGAGTGGTCAGGATCTGAAAGTAACATTTGTAGGGGTGACACCAAAATATAATTTTATCATATGTTATTTATCTATTCAATTATTGTATTTTATTCCAATTTCATTTTAAATTATATTTTATTCCAAGTTCATTTTAAATTGTTTTTATCAGATTTTAGTAATAATTTGTGTCTGGAACTCTGCACTTTGATATGGCCCAAGGTCTAATCAATAAAGTAAACTCAACTCAGCTTAAAACTGCTGAGGATTTGGGTATGCTGCTGCACACACTTGCTATTAGTCTCTTGACATATTATTGAGTGCGTTTTCATTATATCCTACAAAGTATATATGTATAGTGATTGTGATAACTGCACACACATATTCCTTAGACCTTTCAAGCAATACAATGTCACTTTGCAAAAAGACTAAACATACTAACAAACCATACCAGTATGCCTGACTGATCATACTAGCAGATGATCTAATAATTGAACTTTTCAGTCTTCATTAAACTTTTTAAATATTTCATTTTTAGGTGAAGTAGGAAACTTTCTGTATTGATTCAGAAAATAACTTATCTCTAAGTCCTTTGCTTACAGGTAGAGTTCTGTTGGGATGTCCTTTCATTGTCTTGGAACCTATCTAGGGTTCCAAAGAGTCCAGGAGAACCTTTCCTAAAACATCATTCTGTTGAAACTACTGAATCTTTCTTACAGAAGCTTTGAGTGATTACTATCCTTTGTAGGTTCTCGCAACTGCTATTTTTATCCTAGTCTACTGAAAAACAAAAGGAAGTAAATTCATGGTTTTGATTTTTCTTCATTAGAGAATATTGTTGAAGGATTTAAAAAAAAGTAATCATACTTTGCATCTTCTTGAACAAATATTTTGAATTTCAAGTTTCAAACTGCTACTTCTATGTCAGACAATTGAATAGGTTGCTTAAGAATATATATATGCTATATAATGTAAACATAGTATAATATCCATTGTTATAGAAACATATGAAATATCTTAATATGTGCTTTTGTATCCAAAAGAATTTGGCTGGCCACTGCTGGAAACAAAATACTGGGCTAGACCAACCTTGCCTGATTCATGAGCTGACTGTTTCAATGGCTGTTCATAAAACAAATAGCTTTATATCACCTGTGGAAAATTGGCTTCCCTGCATGCTACTGCCTTGTTAGAGCCTAAATAAAAATAACAACAGTAATAAAAAAGAATGCGGTTGTCTTAAAAAAAAGAAAAGAAAGGAAGGAAATCAATTATCCACTATGATACACTTAGTCCTGTATATAACAAACATCAGTGGAATAATTACACAGCACAAGTCAGCTGATATCTCTCTGAACTGCAAATAATTCCTGTGAGAATCAGAATACTAAATACCACATGCAAAACATTTATTACACAAGTAAACCCTGCTGCAAAATCTTACAACAAAGACTATTTCTGGAACAAGACAGGCACATTTCTTTCAAGATACTTCATACTTCATATCCCCAGAAAAAGGCACATATCACATCCAGCATTTTACACTTACTAATGAGTAAGATCAGATGTTTGTTTGTTTGTTTTTACCTTTTACATTTATATTTTTTTCTGAACCAGTTTATCTTGTTCTAAAACTCCTGGTATTTTTTTTTAAGCATGCAACTGCCTTTTTTGTTTCTCAACAGCATCTTATTTTGGCCCCATCTTCCTTATCATAATCATAATTCAAGATTCCTATGTTATTATGAATATATGTAATTTGGTGATGATGAACTCTGTACTACTTTTCAATGGAAAACTCTTAAATATTGTTTCATTTACTTGGATTTTGAATCCATGACATTGAAAATAGTAAATTCCCTGTTTTCAAATGACTTTGATTTTTTTCCCCTCCCAGACATGTTTTGGCTAAATCTGTGCTGGACAAATCTATAAGTTTTGGTTTCATGTTTGACAAGCCTAAAGTGTACTTGTAATGTACACTTTATTGTGAGTGTCAGGGAGTATCAGTTTAGTTTTTAGTTTTAGTGGTTTTTTTTAGTTTTAATTTATTTTATTGTCATTGCACCTTGTACAACGAAATCAAACATCATTTTCAGTGCACATCATGACGACCATGAAAATAAACACAAGCACACATTCTTCACACTTCACACATTGAACCGACAACCCCTGACACCACACCAACACTGCACTATACAGCAGAATTCAAAAGAGCTACTGCCCTGGGATAGAAGTTGTTTTTCAGCCTATTTGTCCTTGTTTTTATTATTTTGTACCGTCTGCCAGATGGTAATAGTTCAAAAAAAAGGGTTCCCAGGATGAGATGGATCCTTGAGAATGTTTTGAACTTTCTTAAGGCAGGGGGAGCTATAAAGCTCTTTCAAAGAGGGGAGAGGGCAACCAATGATCTTCTGGCAATGACATTAACCCTCTGGAGTGCTTTCCTATCTGCCCCTGTGCAATTGGCAAACCATACAGAGGTGCAGTATGTTAAAATGCTCTCTATGGTGCAGCGGTAGAAGGTCACCAGCAGTTTTTCATTCAGTTGTTGTTTTCTGAGAAGTCTCAGGTAGTATAATCTCTGCTGGGCCTTTTTGATCAGGGCTGCAATGTGGGCACCCCAGGTCAGGTCCTCTTTTAGGGTAACACCCAGAAACTTAAAACTGGCCACTTGCTCCACTTGGTCTCCATTGATAAGCAAGGGCTGGATGTCTGATCTGTTTCTTCTATAGTCCACTATAAGCTCCTTGGTCTTATTGGTGTTGAGGACCGAGTTATTGTCTCCACACCACGAAAGCAACCGGTCCACCTCATCTTGGTAGGCAGACTCATCTCTCCCAGAGATGAGTCCCACCACTGTTGTATCATCTGCAAATTTAGCAATAGTATTAGTAGCACGAGTGGGAATGCACTCATGCACATAAAGAGTATAGAGGTGATATTCAACAGGTTCTGATCAATTCTGGAGAACTGGTAGTAGAAATATTGAGTAGTTCAGAGAACTGGCAAATCCCACCTCTGACTGGAGATTTTACAGTATACTTCCCCTGCCATGCCCACCAAGCCACACCCACAGAACCGGTAGTAAAAAATTTGAATTCCACTATTGATATCAGATATATGAACTCCTACTATATTGAAGGAAATATGGTTATTAATGGAATGGCACTATTATAAAGTTAAAATGTTTCTCAATATATGTATGGTTTCTCCAAGTTATATCATAACTCCTCACACTGATTTTACCGGGGGGTGGGGGGTGGGTGTCATTTAAGGAATGCGAATTACATGCATTCCTTCAGCTTTCCTTAATCCAGATCATCTATTTTTTATTTATTTATTTGATTTGCCAATTGTTTACAAGATAATAAGTATAAGTGTATACATAGTTGTGAATACATGAAATGGGTACATATAAGAAAAATAAAAGAATAAGAGAAACAATAGGACAGGGACGGTAGGCACGTTGGTGCGCTTATGCACGCCCCCTACAGACCTCTTAGGAAAGGGGTGAGGTCAATAGTAGACAGTCTAAGGTTAAAGTTTTTGGGGTTTGGGGAAGAAACTACAGAGTCGGGTAGAGTATTCCAGACATTGACCACTCTATTGCTGAAGTCGTATTTCCTGCAATCAAGTTTGGTGCGGTTTACTTTGAGTTTGTATCTATTGTGTGCTCTTGTGTTGTTATGGTTGAAGCTGAAGTATTCACTGACAGGTAGGACATTGCAATGTATGATTTTATATACCATGCTTAAGTCAGACCGAAGACGGCGTAATTCAAGGTTTTCTAGTTCTAGAATTTCAAGTCTGGTGGCATAAGGTATTCTACAACGAGTAGAGGAGTGGAGAACTCTTCTTGTGAAATATTTCTGGACTTTCTCAATTGTGCTAATATCAGATACGTAATGTGGGTTCCAGACTGATGAACTGTATTCGAGTATTGGTATAGCAAATGTTTTGTATGCTCTGGTTAGTAGTGTGATATTACCAGAGAAAAAGCTACGTAGGATTAGGTTAACAACTCTTAATGCCTTTTTGGCTATGTAGTTGCAGTGGGCTCTAGCACTTAGATCATTAGAGGTGAGTATTCCAAGGTCCTTTACAGAGCTTGGGTCATCAACAAGTTCTTGACTATTCAGCCTGTATTTTATTTTCTGGGTTGTTGTTTTTTGCCAATATGTAAGACAGAGCATTTATTTGTTGAGATTTGAAGTTGCCATTTGTTTGACATTCTGATACATAGTCAAGATCTTTTTGTAGGGTAGCAGTATTGTCTGTGGTATTGAACAGCTTTACATCATCAGCGAAGAGAACGCAATTGCTCTTAATATGATCACAGAGGTCGTTTATGTAGAGTATGAAGAGAGTTGGTCCTAGAACACTGCCTTGGGGGACACCACTATTGACAGGTACTGGATTTGATAGGACGCTCCCGATTTTGACCATTTGTTGTCTGTTTGACAGGAATGCTTCTATCCAGTTATTCAGTTGTCCAGAAATACCATAGGATTTTATTTTTAGGAGTAGTTTGTCGTGTACCACTGAATCAAAGGCTTTACAGAAGTCTATGTAGATTGCGTCTATTGCTTTGCCCTGGTCGAGTTGTGTCGTCCATATGTTTTTGCAGTGTAAGAGTTGTAGATTACAGGATATTTTTTTCTGAAACCAAATTGTTTATTGGAGAGTAGGTTATTTGTCTCTAAGTGGAGGATGATGGATTGGTTAATAATTGATTCCATGACTTTACAGGTGACGCAGCATAAGGAGATTGGCCTGTAATTTTCAACTAGGCTTGGGTCTCCCCTTTTGAAGATGGGGATGACTGTGGCTTGTGACCATAGGTTAGGCAAGGAGCTGGTCCTGAAAGATTTTTCAAAGATTATGCTTAGAGGTTTGGCTATGGCAGTGGATAGCTTTCTTAAGAAGTAGGCACATATTCCATCCGGTCCAATAGATAGAGATGGTTTTAGATTGCGTAGTGATTTTTCAACATTGTCTTCTGTGAAATCGATATGTATTAGATCATTATTGTTATCTGTGGTACGGCTAGGAAATACTGGGCATGATCCATTGCTGTTTACAAATACTGAGCCGAAGAATGTGTTAAAGATGTTGGCTTTAATGGTGTCGTCGTTGCAGTCTTTACCATCAGGTCCTATCAAGGGAGGGATGGACCTTGAGTCTTTTAGTTTGTTGTTTACAAAATTGTAAAAAGCACGGGTGGAATTGGTGCTTAGAAGGTTTTCCTCTTGTTTAATGTGATAATTGGTGCATTCGGTCTTTATCTGGTGGCATAAATTTTTGTATCGGTTTTTGAAATTGGCAACGTCTAGATATGCTGAACTACAAATTTCATGCTCGTTAGAAACTTTTGTGATATACAAAAAAAAAAAAAAAAAAAGGAAGTGTTGTGTTGCCTTTAAAATAATGAGTCAATGCTTTTGCCATAGCAAAGAGCTCATATTAGAAAACTAGTTTGAATCTCTTTCATTCTACTTTTGACTTTTCTGAGCAACCAGTGCAAAGACAGAGAATCAACATGGAAAATGAACTCAAACAATAGAGGTAGAATCTATATCTTATGGTTGCTTTGGAAAAGAGCAGAGTAGATGTAGATCCTTTCCACAGCTACCTTACATATCTGAAATCTTAATAGTCTGGGGGACAATTTCTGATTTATTCTTACTGATTCTTGCAGTGGTTACTGATTCTTTACTGATTCCTTACTGATTCCTTACTGATTCTAGCAACTTAGCAACTTAAAGACTTGTGGACTTCAATTTTCCAGAATTCCCCAGCCATTATGGATTATAGAATTGCACAGCAATGTCATCTATTATGTCTAAATGGTAACTTTGACAACAATAACATCACACTAATAAATAAAGTATATGGGTATGTAAAACATTCTCTGCCTAGATTGTTCATTTGCAATGTTCTAAGCTCAAAATCACCTGACTTTAATAAACAAAACAGTATTTTGCTTCACAGTGTTTTAATACTTAGACATCCTGTAACTAATTTGCATTTAAAAATATCTCCAGAGTGAGCTTAACTAATATAAGAGCTCAAATTGCATCCTTGCTGATATTCTCTAGATCTACATGGGACAGGCAGAGGGATGAGCATAAGAGACAGTCAACTAAACAAATACCAGTGACTTTACTGCAGTTTTCAAATTATTTATTATTAGAATTCATGACTTGTAATGTTGTCCTTACACAAAGAATAAGCTTAACTTTTTTTTTCAAACACAAAGCCAGATGAACAGGGTGCAAATAGCAATGCTATGATGTGAAGCTTCCATTGTTGAAGTTATGAAGTAGGACGTGGTTGTTGATCTTTACAAATGTAATTCTGTACTGCTTTGATTGTTGAGCATTGCAGGAAAGTTACATAAAATAAAGCCTCAATCCAGTAGTCATAAAAGTATGTTTGGTTGTTATACAGTTTATAAATTGGGTTAAAGTAAAACTATTGTTGTTGCTTCTTCAGTGGATCAGTTTTATACCTATTTATACAAAATAGAGTATGCTTGTCATTTAAATCAGTGATCCCCAACCTTTTTTACACCGCGGCCCGGTACCGGCATCAGCTAGGCGCCGCGGCTGCACCGGCATCAGCTAGGCGCGCATGCCCGGCACGGCATCAGCTGGGCGCCGCCATCTTTTGATGAAAAAGTGCTTCCGGTGACCTCACCGAAGCACTTTTTCATCGGAAGCGGCTATCGTTCGTGAGCTTTTCCGGTAGAAATGGCTTTCACCCGGAAAAGCTCATGAAGCGCTGCGCCCATCTTTTGATGAAAGCGTGCTCCGGTGAGCTTTACCCGAAAGCTCGGGTGCGCCACATCTTTTGATGAAAATGTGCTTCCGTGAGCTTTCACCCGGAAAAGCTCACCAGAAGCACTTTTTCATCAAAAAGATGGCGGCGCCCAGCAAGCCAGCGGCCCGGTAGGACTTGTTTCACGGACCGGTATCGGTCCGCGGACCGGTGGTTGGGGACCCCTGATTTAAATGACACTACAAGACTTTTCATATTTTAAAAATAATATTCTTGCCTGATTGGCCCATAAGAGGGAGCTTGTGATTTTTTAGCATGAACTATCATCATTATTTGTGAGTTTAGAGAAAACTTGAAGGAGTAAAGGACTTGTTTGGAATTCTCCATGTTCCTAATGGAAAAATGTCTAAAGTATTTTGAATTTTATTCCATAGAATGGAATGTTCCAAACAGAACTGGCTTATTTCAAGTTCATTTTTCCCCATTTCAAGCATATTCCTTTTAAAATAATGTCACATATAATCATATTTAATATATCATACAGCTAACAGCTACCAAGAGCAGGGCAAAAAAGAAGGAACCACATCCTAGTAATGATGACACTATTAAAGCCAACCTCTTTAACACATTTTTTGGCTCAGTATTTGTAAACAGCAATGGATCAAGCCCAGTATTTCCTAGTCGAACCACAGACAACTACAATGATCTAATACATATCGATTTTACAGAAGACAATGTTGAAAAAGCACTATGCAATCTAAAACCATCTCTATCTATTGGACCGGACGGAATTTGTGCCTACTTCTTTAAAAAGCTATCCACTGCCATAGCCGAACCTCTAAGCATAATCTTTGAAAAATCTTTCAGGACCAGCTCCTTGCCAAACCTATGGTCACAAGCCACGGTCATCCCCATCTTCAAAAAGGGAGACCTCAGCCTAGTTGAAAATTACAGACCAATCTCCTTATGCTGCGTCACCTGTAAAGTCATGGAATCAATTATTAACCAATCCATTATCCTCCACTTAGAGACAAACAATTTACTCTTTAATAAACAATTTGGTTTCAGAAAAAAACTATCCTGCAATCTGCAACTCTTACACTGCAAAAACATATGGACTACGCAACCCAGGGCAAAGCAATACACACAATCTACATAGACTTCTGTAAAGCCTTTGATTCAGTGGTACACGACAAACTACTCCTAAAACTAAAATCTTATGGTATCTCTGGAAACCTGCATAATTGGATAGAAGCATTCCTGTCAAACAGACAACAAATGGTCAAAATTGGGAGCATCCTATCAAATTCTGTACATGTCAATAGTGGTGTTCCCCAAGGCAGTGTTCTAGGACCAACTCTTTTCATACTCTACATAAATGACCTCTGTGATCATATTAAGAACAACTGCGTTCTCTTCGCTGACGATGTAAAGCTATTTAACACCACAGACAATACTGCTACCCTTCCAAAAGACCTCGACTATGTATCAGAATGGTCAAACAAATGGCAACTTCAAATTTCAACAAATAAATGCTCTGTCTTACATATTGGCAAAAAACAACAACCCAGAAAATAAAATACAGGCTGAATAGTCAAGACCTTGTTGATGATCCAAACTCTGCCAAGGATCTTGGAGTACTCATCTCTAATGATCTAAGTGCTAGAGCCCACTGTAACTACATAGCCAAAAAGGCATTAAGAATTGTTAACCTAATCTTACGTAGCTTCTTCTCTGGTAATATCACACTACTAACTAGAGCATACAAAACATTTGCTAGACCAATACTCGAATACAGCTCATCAGTCTGGAACCCACATTATGTAACTGATATTAACACAGTTGAGAAAGTTCAGGAATATTTCACAAGAAAAGTTCTTCACTCCTCTACTCATTGCAGAATACCTTATGCCACCAGACTCAAAATTCTAGACCTAGAAAACCTAGAACTATGCCGCCTTCGGTCCGATCTTAGTATATAAAATCATACTTTGCAATGTCCTACCTGTCAATGAATACTTAAGCTTCAACCATAACAATACAAGAGCAAACAATAGATACAAACTCAAGGTTAATCGCACCAAACTTGATTGCAGGAAATACAACTTCAGCAACAGAGTGGTCAATGTCTGGAATACTCTACCTTACTCTGTGGTTTCTTCCCCAAACCCCAAAAACTTTAACCTTAGTCTGTCTACTATTGACCTCACCCCTTTCCTAAGAAGTCTGTAGGGGGCATGCATAAGCGCAGCAATGTGCCTACCGTCCCTGTCCTATTGTTTCTTTTATTTTTCTTATATGTATCCATGTATTCATAGCTATGCTTTTACTTATACCTATTATCTTGTAATCAATTGACAAACCAAATATAATAAATAAAATAAAACTAAATTATACCATAAGCAATGAAAACAAGTTATTGTGTAGTAAAATTAATATTTTGAGTGTCATATTTAGCTGCATTTAAAGTGCTACATTTAATATGAATGCTTACATTAAAATATGCTTACTGGAGCATCCATATGACTTACCTAGCATTACTAATTTTTGTTCCCCTAATATAAAGCCATACAAGAGGAGCCAAGGAAAGTTTCACAGAACTATAAATTGAATCTACCAAGTTCTGCACGGCACTATTTAAGACTCGTATGCGATCACTGACTTTGAACAAGCTACTGTCACAGCAGTCATGGCATTTGCACTAGTTTAGAACAAAGCTTGTTTCTTTCATCTGAGTCAAAGCTATTGGCAAAGGATACAAAGAGTTGGATTGGCAACTCAGCATGGATTGAATCCAGAATTCAATTTGAAGCTCCATTACCTACAAGTGTTAGCCTTTGTACCAACTGAGAAAATGCCGACTGCTTTTGATATTAAAAAAGACTGAATTCCAGGAAAGACACATAGAATTGTACAGTACTGCTGGACTCTCACATGTTTCCAGGAATGAATTGACATGTTGACATGGTCTCCTACTTCCTTCCTGAAATCTCTGATCAATCATTTCCCTGTTATCCAAAGGACTGGTGTCCAAAATATAAAGCTGACACCAGTGTTTATGAGAACTATTTGCCAGCTTACCATTGGATGTGAAGGCACGCAACACCAAGAAAAGAAAAACAAATCCCAGACATATAAACTCTGTGATATATGGGGAGAAGCTCTTATTTTCATTGTTAAAAAAAGAGAAAAATGAAATGAAAATCTTTGCTCTGAGCAATTTTTGGAAAAATATCAAAATTTTGTTAAGCATATTAGCATATGCTGAATATAAGCATATGCTATGTTACATTTGCCCAGAAATAAGAGTTTCCTGTAAAAATAATCTCTGCCTGATTTTCTAGTGATTTGTATTTAATACTTAAACATTAAGCAGAATTTTTAAAAATTAGCTACTTGTACATTAGCTATGAGGAAGGTAAGAAGAATACTTTCAGATATAAAGTATTGACATTACACAAACTAATTATTCTGCTTACCTAAACAAGCAATAAATTAAAAGTCTAATTCTGTTAAAATGATATCGCCTCACTGGAATAAAGAGCAGAAATACAAATTTGGGTAAGTGTCAGAAATATATAAGCAACAGGTAGAGATGCTTCACTAAAAATGTGCTGAGTTTTGAGTAAAGTTCTGCAAGATAATATAGTCCTCCAGGTCTTCACTTCTTTCCTAGAGACCAGCCGGATTGGGGACATCCATATCTTTGAGAAAAGGCTGTTCCATAAGGTAGATGCCATGACAGAGAAAGTACTGTACTGTATGCTTCTAAAGTTACATTTTCATCATGAGGACTGGAGGAAAGCCACCCTGTCAGATCTAGTAGGAAAAGCAGAAGCCATCAGGGGTATGCAGTCCCACACACAAGCTGGCTACCATGCCATAAAGGGCTTTAAAGATGAAGACCAATACCTTGAATTATATATAGGAATCTATTTGGAATCAATGCACTTCATGCAATGCTGATCAACTGTACTGGCTCCAAATAATGCATACCATGATACACTTAATGCTGTGTCATGATGCATTCCTGGTCAGCTTCTGAATGCTCTTCTAGAACAGTCCCATATTGCAAGCATCCAATCAGGACAGTACTAAGATTTGCATGATTATGAGCATAGAAGTGGAAAAGGGTGCAACTGCCATATAAGAAGTGTTTATACAAAAGCTTTCCTGACCTCAACTGCCAGCTAGTCTTTGAATTAAAAGGTTTTGTCCTGCCCTGAAATTCATCATGATCATAAACTTATATCTAAATGGGATGTGATTCCACAGTTCAACATCTTTCCTCAAAGAGGGAGGAACAACATCATCTCCACTGAAATTAAGAGGAACATCTTTCATAAGTCTAGTTTTTGCATCCTTCTTCTTTACCTTTCCAGATAGTTGTTAGGCATAGGGTTCTCTCAACAATAAATATGACTTTCTCACTAGAAAGTTCATGGACGCTGGTCATGTGTGCTCAAGCAAAGTCAGAACTTTTATAGGAAATAGTAATAGGGGTAGTTATTCTGTGCATTATAGTTACTCATATCAATGATTTGTAAATACAGTATTTTTAAAAAAATCACATATTGCTTCACACACACTGGTTTCATGACCTATTCCTTTAAGTGAATTGTCCAGTCAAACACCTCACATGAAATTGGAGTGTGGAGGCAGGAATAGTTGTTCTCAGCCTCGAGAGAAGCATTATGTAAACTGCCCAAGGCCACTAAATATGCATTATTTCAGAAGAATGAAATAACAAAATTTAAAGCTCTTGGGAATGAATGAGTATATTTGTGTAGAAAAATTTCCAGAAATGACTTGACTAGGTTAGAGTTATTGCATAGTGTCTGACATCAACAATTATGTGTAAAGCTTCATTCATGTCTGCAAATGTAATTCTAATCTAGTCTAGTCGTATCTTCAGAAATCTGCAGAAAGCTGAATTAGAATTAAGAAGACCTTGGTTTAAAAAGACTGACATATATGACCTCAATATTATAAAGCATTTCCAAGTTATAGTTGGAGATATTGGGGGAAAAAAACCTCAAATGTTTATTAAAGAAGGATTATAACACACTATAACATATTTCTAGTCATTAGCAAAAATTTTAAATAAGCAATGTGTTTACTAAAGGTCATCTGAAAGATAGTACAATGTGTTGTAATACTACAATAATTACTTCCAGATTCCAGATACTTTCTTTATTCTTTTGCTGGGTAAAAAACAAAGATTTCTTGGAATCTTTCAAAGTCCTTCTGAAACATGAATTGCAATATCCATCATTCTATTTACCATAGCAAATACCCAGGGTGTGATGGGAGATTTTCTATATGACATCCAACAACAGGTTGGGAAAATGTGTTTTAGAATAAAGAGGGAATTAGAGAAGTAATAGAGTTGAATCTACTCAACTTCTTAAAAGATGTGTGTGTGTGTGTGTGTGTGTGTGTGAGAGAGAGAGAGAGAGAGAAGGAGGAAAATCTAGATTTTTTAAAAGAACAATATAAAATAAAATGACCTCATCTATCATTCTTGGATAAATGAATTCATCAGAACTTTGTGATCTATCAGTTGTAAACTTATTAAATGGGAATAAAATTTTGTGATCCTAAAGCACCAAAGCACATTTCAAATTGGCTTTTGAGAGTATACAGTTAATACTTACAAAATGTGTATTGCAATATATATACAATGCAACATTTTGTACACATTTCTTTAAAAAAAAACCATTCGTCTCACAATAAATCAAAATGGAATTATGGGAACATAGACTTGAATGTATGTATGAAGATGGAGCCTATTGTATAGTGGGTTTCAGTAGGCAAGAAGCAAACCAGCATAGCTACAACAACATTTATTGACTAAAAACTGGAACTGAGGAACAGCAGACAATATACCCTGAGCCCATATCCTTAACCAAACATAATACTTGAAAAAGCCAAATATGAATGTTCTAAGTTTCCCTCCAAAAGAGTTGGAGTTAACAGTTAAAGTCATCTAAAAGGTTAGTTACACTTTAGCAGGGCTTAAGACAACCATATATATTCAGTACATAGCAAACCCTATCCTGTCTGCTTTCTAATTTGTTTCTTCCAATATGCAAAAGTAAAACTATTTGGTCAGTGATGAGAGAGATTTGACAGAAAACCAAATGACTGAAAGTATTATAATCCATAGCGATTATGCTGAACATGTTGAAAAGGTATATTTGGGTAACATGGGATAGACTATAGCCTCTGTAACCCAGCTTCCTTCCTGAACCTTCTGTCCAGATTTCATCCCTGATAACTTCTCCTGTGCTCTAGGTTGGAACCTAGAACCTATTTGGCCCTGACTCTACCATCCCATTTACATTGTTAACTCCGTGCTCTAAGCACTGCTAGATCAGTTTAAGGCCTATGTTTTTCACATATGAATAAATAATGTTAAAACTAATAAGATCTCTGTGAGAAAATGATGATTGTCTTTAATCACTAACCTTAAGCAGCAGCAACCCATATTATCAAACACCTTCATTTCTTATAAAACTATCTATCACACACAATATAGACCTGATGAAAAGGAAGGTGGAAGTAATCAGGACAGAATGCCAATTACCTCATTACTTGTCATAGCACATTGTAACTGGAAATTGCTTCTTTCAGGTTCTGTTTGCTCAGGCAATTACAATAAACTCTCTGCTTGACATGTTGTTTGCACAGATGTAGAGCATTAATAAACATGAGGGCTAATCTGAATTATTGAACCAGCCGCAATAATTCCAACAAAGGATTTATAATAAGTCCAAGAAAGCTGAGGTATCACTGGAATTCCCTGTAAGCAACACTGACATACTTTATCACATGTAAAATCCTCAAATTTAATGTACAGTACTGGAATATGTCCCATAGGTATTTTATATTTCCTCGTATTCTAAGCCCTCAGCAACTTCTATTATGAAGGAGGCTCCAGACTGTTATAGGAAATAGCAATATCACAGACATGCAGGAAAATTACTTTATTTGCCATATGCTTTGCCCTCCTTTCAGAACCCTTATTACCCTGATTTTTACTAAAAAGGAAAATGCACTGTGTTGAAACATGAGTAGTACCACATTAAAAGCTCCAAAGTGGGTCTAATGTTCATTTCTACTAAGACAACGTGACACCACTTTGGCAATAGAAAAGTGCCTTAAAGTGGGTACAAATTGCATTTATTCTCACCTCAAGGCCCTTTTACATTGCCAGAACAAGTTAATGTAGCTTCCCTGTTAATGAGAATTAGACCCAGGAACTATGTAGGAATGGGGTCTGTTTATTCATTCTTCATCAACTTGGTCCACAGAAAAGTTAGTACTTAAAATACATAAGAAGAGCACAGTGGGAATAATTGGAATCTGAGTGAAAATGCTCTTACAGAAAACTAGAAACAATTTTTTATGTTTTTTCGAACTCTGAGATACTTATGATGTTTCATTGCAACCTTCTTTTCCCCTACTCAACGTCTTACGCTAAATAAAGATTTATAAATGCAATTAGCATCATTTATGTCCTGAAATATTTCTTACTTTAAAAGTAGAAAATATTTGTAAAATTTTGGTGTACCTATGAAGGAATCATTCATATTTATTAAATTTAAACACACAGATACACACAGATACACATACACATATACACACACATATACACACACAGAGAGAGAAACACAAGCACAAAATGGTAAAAGAGGAAAAAAATAAAATGTTTACCCTTAGCTCATATCCATATTTAGTGTTTACACTATATATATTCCATATTTACTAGTTAAACTATATATATAGTTATACATCTGTGTATGTGTATATATGTAATGTCAACATGTATATTGATTTACATGGATACCAATGTACACATATAATGCATACAATTTTCTTATTGTCCTGCTGCCTTTTAGAACTCTCATATTGTACAGAATTCTTAGTTAAGGACCATCAGCATCATGGATTCACTTGTTCCTGCCTCTACAAAGTAATCAGTGAAGTGCTAGATTTACTCAGTAATTAAATGAAGTGCACTATTTGAAACAGACTCAAGATAACATAACATGATAAAGTATATTTCTGAAATGGAGCAGAAAAACATATCAATAGTCACTTTGATCACGAGTGAGGATTGTTGGCTGACATCCATTTTGCTTTCCAAAAATGGTGGGCCCATTGCTGTTGGCCCATTCTCATCATGGAGCAACCAAACAATGCAGATAAGTATATGATACAGTGTACAGTAAATGAATACTTTATATTAAAAACTATGCAACTCAGTGAACTTAGGAAAGTCCTTACATTATTAAATTTCTGAGGGCAATTGAGATTGAGCATGATCTGCAAACTTTTCTAGAGATTTCAGTTTTTATCTGCTAATAAAAGGAGAATATTCTTCTCTAGCTATCATAGCTACAGATCAGGTCTGTCAAACTCCTGGCCAGCTGGCTGGATGCATCATGTACTGGCCATGCCCACACCAGGTTTAGTGAAATGGGGAAAAGTCCGGATGCATCACATGACACTATTGTGATTATGTGATTTTGAACTCCTGCTATAGATTAACATGACACCATTGCTGAGCTCATCAAGCCATATGCAAAAAAAAGCACAGAAATATGTATGAATTTGAGTCTATTTCTCCTATGGGACAAAGTAGTTCTTGTTCTGAAACTCAGGAAGGGAGCAGGACATTTAACTGGGAGTCTCCTGAGATTTGGACATACAATTAGCTAGATAATTGGCATAGAAAAAGGGTTAATGAAATAAGTCTGCCTGGCATTATGTAAAGGTTATGGTTAGATCTTCCTGGCTACTGTGGTCAAGAGCTCTTTGCCTCAATTCTGTCAGGGTTTTGCTAGATCCACATGAAGTCATTAGTTGGGCTGATAAACCATGAAATTCTAAGGCCAAATCTTTATGTTATCTTCTCTTCTTCAGGTCAGATAAAAAGGTCATGTTCCAGGTTCCTTTAATTAGAGAATGTCACCTTGTGCCTGCACTTTAGAATACCATACCACCCAAAGTTAAAGCCAAATATGTTTTTTCCCAAAAGACAACTGCACTTTCTGGTTTTTTTTCTTTGAAAACATCTTACTTCTCATCCAAGAAGCTTCCTCAGTTCTAATTGAAGTTCTATCAGTAGAAACCGAAGAAGCTTCTTGGATGAAAAGTAAAACATTTTTTTAAAAAACAAGAAAGTCCAGCTGCCTTTTGGAAAAAGGGACCTTTGGGTCAACCATGACCTGGACAATTGACAATTTCCATAGACACCCAAAATTAAACTGATCCAATTCTGCAGGCCTTTTGGAAAGTTCTGTTTTCCTGGGCATGGGGGTTCAGGATATTGGGAAGCTCATAATGTACTGTTTGTAGCCTTAACTTCCTGATTGAAGGTGGTTATTTCATGTTATTCTATTCCAAAATGTTAACGCTATAAGACATAGAGCTATGAATAACCAAAACTACTAAAATGCTCTGATCATAAATTAACCTGCATGGTAAATTAAACTGTATTTCTAGTATGCATTTGAAGAAGTTAATTTAAAAATCATGTAATAGTCAGCAGTTTTAAAAACCTTATAATAGGGACTGTACAAGTAGTGGAAAGTTAAGAATGATAAGGAATGCACAACACACAAAGTAGAAAAATACACAAAGAGAAAAATACCTAAACAGATATAATTTGACAGACACAAAGTTAGTATTTAGGTAAAATCATTTTTACATATAAATATCCTGATATAGCTAATGATGACTGAGGAATTAATTTAGCTTCATCTTTTTTCAAACAAAAAAATCCCCTAAACTAAATCAAGTTTTCATTTTGGAGAATGAAAGAAGCTGTCTCAACTGGAAAGCTAACACTCAATTTTCTCTTTCCTGCCCATATTGGCATATTTTTTAAAATAACTTATCTGCCACAAATATATCATCTTTAGCAAGAGGCAGATAAAATCACATATGGATCCAAAGGACAGGCTCATTGACCTCTGGGCTTTGGTGTCTTGATCCAAACTGGTTACATCCAGCACGTGGAAAAATAAAATTAATTATTGGTTCACAGATTCCTCTCTCCCCCCCCAGTATACTCTGGTTCTATGACATATAAATATTTGATTCAAACTGTATATGACATGTTCTTTTTTTCCCCCCTTTGGTGCCTTTTACTATTGTTTTTCCTTTTTCTTGCATTCAGTCATGTCCGATTTTCAGAGATTGCCTAAACAAGTCCTTGCAGTTTTATTGGCATAGTTTTTCAGAAGCGGTTTGTTATTGTTCTCTTCCTAGGGCTGAAGAAAAGTGATTGGCCCAGCTGGCTTTGTTCCTAAGGTGGGACTAGAACTCATGGCCTCCTGATTTCTAGACTGATGCCTTAACCACTACATAAAAATGACTCTCTCACTACTGCTTATCCATCCACAAATATTGCCAGCATGAGGAGACAGAAAGATGATTGAAAAACTAGCACAATTGTGATTTGCCTACCTGAAGGATACAGACTTTTTTTTAGACTTCTGGTGAGGATATCAAAATCTGGTACCACCCACAGTACTTGTTCCATATTCAGGCCAACTAAGTAAAATTGTGAAGTATAATTAAGAAGAGGTCATTTTAAATGTTAACATTTATAAGGCACTGGCCAGGTACCTATAAAAGACTATATTTATAGCAAAAGGTATCAGATGCCTGGCACATAATATCAAAGAAGTGTTAGAACAATTTGTAAATAATTTTGCCAATTGAATGAAGTATGCTTTTCATGGTCTTAGTCTGTATTCTTCCTCACAACAATTGTTTTATTCTTGATTTTATATTTTTCTGCTTCTTTTCCTTTCCCTATATTTTTCTAGAAAAATACATACTAATATATTTGAGTTAGAAATCTCTCTTTTATTTTTTTGTAATTCTATAAGGCACAATTTCATACCACCAAGGGAATAAGACAGACAGAAGTATTGCAGAAAGGTACCTACAATTCATATGTTGATTTGGAAATTACTTATAGTTGTACATATTTCTCATGCAGAAAGACTGAAATTAGACTTGAACTAACTATAGAAGTTAAATACTGATTCTATTGATTTAATTTTCATGAAAATCAGGGCAGGAATGAGAATTCACCATTTCTAACATCTTTGCTAGTCCTAATTGGAATCAAGGAACATTTGTTGCAAATTTCTTATTCAGTCATGAACTATGCTGCTTACACTTTAAAATGGTAAGAGTGGTTACAGAACATTAGAAGATATTAGGTTAATATTCAGACAGACAGTAACTGGAGCTGACTAGGCATTTTCTTCAATAAAATTGTGTTAATAATTGAAAAGTGAATAATTTGGTTTTTTTTAAAGAATAAAACTGTGATGAAATGGAAGCATGAAATATTTGAAAGTTTTCTCCCCAGGTAGTTATACATCTGGCAACTCAAACCTCCTTTTTTGACCTTATTACTTTTTTCTCTAAAATTCAAAAGTTGTGAATATATGCAACTGGTACATATGGACTCATTTTTTTTGACCCTTCAGTGTTGCCTCAATTAACTTTGAACAACTTATATTCTTGAGGAAAGGCCTTTCCCTGACTTGTACTGGGAAAACAATTCTAAAGAAAAGAGGTTCAACTTATGCTCCAAAGCACCTTGAAGTCAGGACAAAAAGCAATTGATGAAAACTAATCAAAGAGAGAAGCAACCTAGAACTAAGGAGAAATTTCTTGACAAAACAATTAATCAGTGGAATGACTTGCCTCCAAAAGTTACAGGTGTTCCAAACATTGGAGGTTTTAAAGAATAGATTGGACAACCATTTGTCTGACGGTTCTTATAGTTTCCTGCTTGAGCAGCGGGTTGGACTCGAAGACTCTGTTATTCTGTTAAATCTTTGAAGATGCAGCAGATTATATATCAGGGGCTGCCACAAAGAAGAGGGCATCAAGCTATTCTCCAAAGCACCTGAAGGCAGGACAAGAAGCAGATGGAAACTAATCAAGGAGAGAAGCGACTTAGAACTAAGGAGAAATTGTCTCCAGAAGTTGTGAATGCTCCAATACTGGAAGTTTTTAAAAAGATGTTGGATAACCATTTGTCTGTAAGTGGTGTAGGGTTTCTTGCCTAGGCAGTGGATTGGACTAGAAGACCTCCAAGGTCCCTTCCAACTCTGTTATTCTACTCTATATAGAAAATTCATGTTCTGATATGGAGCTATGATCTTTATTAATACAGAAGTTTAAAAAAGCAAAATTAAAACCTCCAATTCAAATTGAGTATTTGGCTTTAACAAAGTTTATCCAGTGCAATGTTGGAAAGTATATGATCAGATTCACTGTCTGTCAGAGGACAACATTCAGAAAATAGAACAGAATGGGATGCAAAGTGATGCAACAGAAGAAACTACAATATGAAAGACATCCAAAAAAGAAGCAAATACAGCTGGGACCTGCATAGAAAAGGAATGTTTCCCAAAGCATACTGATGGAAAATGAAGTCAAGCTCCAATGAAGTCAAGCTCTATTTTATACTAAGCTTCCACCCAGTGAATCATGTGACCCAAAACAATGTACACAGTTCACCCCATCTTTCCCAGGGCACACTAATACATAAACACATACAATAGAGCACGAAGAAAGAAAACATAAATATAAAGATGCTACATCGTGTAGAAGAAAAACTCACTAGCACTGATTATGTTACTTAATTGGATGAAACATCTGCAAGCAAACAACCAAGCTCAGAGAGCCCCAAGGATTCATAATTCAATCCTGAGTTACATGTATTATCTTGTATTTGTATTTGGTAGAACTCCTACTGTTGGAACTGTGTTTATTTGTTGATTTGTGTTTTAAGCCACACTACCAACTTTAGCCAACATGGTTTTTAGGGACTCCTTTGTGTCACACGTTTCTTAGTTTTGGATTATGATATTTATGGTGCAAGTTTCATGATCTAAAGAGATTTTAATACACTTAATTTCAAATCAATTAACTTTCAGCAAGCAGATACATTGAGAATTTAAATAAGGGCTGTAGGGCTGTTAATACATATTCAATCCTTTATTGTCCTTCGATAGATCAAATAGTAGCTTTCTTTTTTTTAAAAAAAAAAAAGGTGATTTGCTCTTTGCAAAAATGTTAATAGTTTCACCCATTCTATTCATAGGTATTACCTCATGAGCTACTGTTTAAGGCTTTATAAATTGATTAGGTAACAATTTTTTAAAGAATTATACTCAGTCCTAATTATTGTAACATGGCTTAGTCTTCATGAGAAAACTTTCCTGGAGAAGGTAACATAAACTGACTTATTGAGCAATGGTCTAGAACAAACAGGACTATGATGCAGAGGGTCAAATAAATTTTCCACAAATCCATTGAATGTGTAGAACAGGTTTGTCAAACTTGTGGTGCCATGTTGTCATCACATGACGTATCATAACTTTTTTCCTGCTTCACTAAACTGGGGATGAGGGTGGTCAGCACGTAATGCATCCAGCCCATAGGCTGCGAGTTTGACACCCGGGGCAGAATTTTGTAGGGCACTAAGTACAGTAGCTGTTTAATGAAAATCTAGCTTCTATGTCAGAAAACCCACCTGGAATTCTAATCAGCAATAAGACTCAAGAATGATGCAAACTGTGGCAGGTGAGCAAACAGCTGGTACTTACATTCCTTGAGCAAAAATAAACTTACATTTTTTTGCTGCTGCTCCTTATGAATTATATTCCAAGATATCTTAAAACTAATTCATTTGAAAAAAAAACATAAATATCTTAATTACATTTTTTCCCTATGTGATATCATCTTGGAGAAATAGTAATGCTTCAATCACAAGGGAGCCATAATTGAAATGTAAATCAAAGGGCATAATCTTCACTCTTTCTCTCTCTTAAATGTTAATTCTTTTAGTAGATAGTCTATCTATTTTCTGATAATTGAAAGGTACAAGTTATAGAATAAAGGAATTGTGAAAGGAAATAGCATTCACTTAAAATGAAGTAACTTTTGAGCAAAGAATTTAGCAGTCATTCCGTTTTTAAGAATAGATTCTATTATATATAATACTCTATGTGTTTCTGTGTGTATTCTTTAGCTATTTTTTCTGACATTCACTGGACCATAAAAAGGAAACATGGAAACCAGGAGAAAGAGGTCACTGAACCATAGATCTCTTGATAACAATCTTTTTAGAGTGGCTAAATGACTGTATTCCATAATCATGTCATCCTATATCTCTCGTTGTAGGACAATCTTCAGATGTAGTCCCTCTAAAGACAAATGTGCTTCATTTAAGAGCTCCGTACTTCATCTTAGAGATAATATTATCTCCTATAAGATAAAAGGATTTGTCCTGCAACTAATAGTGTTCCGTTGTTCTCTAATGTACAAAGTTCTTATTAAGTTTTATGTGAACTATTCTAAGGGTCTTTGTATCTGAAGTAATTTATATTTACCTAACCAAAATTGTTATAAATGAAATGGTTCCAGTTTTTTTGCCCAAGTAATTATGTTGAATTTGTCTAATTATTTTAGCATAATAGGGCATGTATTATCTTTTCATTCCTTCTAAAGTCTCTATTAAATTGGACTTAAATAAGTTAGTTTCAGACAAATAGTACCACAACACTACTTAAATGCTGTTTAATACAAAATATTTTCCATCCCATAGATCCATTCATACATCCTGAGAATTGGACCCATGTTCTAAGAAAGATATCATAAAACACAAGCATGCAATTATTTTCATCCTTTTTCAGCTGCCATTTCTAACCCAACTTGAAGGCTTATACAAGAAAAAAGAGAACTTACATTAGGAAAAGTCTGATTTTTATACTGGGCCAAACAAGAACAAAGGCTGTACCACTGAAGAAGATGTCAATAATTAAGGCATGCCTGATACACTGATTTGTAGGGAAGGTTCTGGAAAAAATATCCAGAATACCAAATGGGATGTGCTTTTTGTAGCATAGTAAGGGAATATCTCTTCAACAGAACATACTGAACAAGACCTATTCATACATATATTTAGATACCTCTAGGCCAAAAAGCCATGCTAAATTTCTACCCATTAATTTCTGATGAGGACTATAGTTGCTTGCAATGTATTCATGTATAGTGAACAGACTGATTTGGAATTAATAATGGGACTTTGCAGCATTTTCAATTCATGGCGGAAATATTTTGCTGAGTGTATGGACATGCATGTAGCATCTTTTTGGAATTGAGTAATATACATTGCATAAATAAAGAAATAATTTGTACATACATTTTAATATCAACGGTATATTTTCTTGGATCAGCTGAAAGACAAAGTTGCTTTAAGATGTTTTCAAGCGATAGTACAAAAATGTTCCCACATATTGAGAACTTTCCCCCTTTTTAACCCTAAGTATTGCAAGTTCTTTATTACAGTATTATGTGTGACCAATTTAAAAATATCTTAATGATTGCTTATTTGGTCAATAAGTAGCTTTTGTTAGAAGAGATATGATTTTACCTGTGCAATTCTTCTTTCTCCTTTGAGCTTGCCTGATTCCTATCAGGCAACCTCAAAGAATGCTCTAATTCTTGAAATAAATTTGTAGGGAAAAACTAAGCTATCTTTCCCTCCTTTTTTCTTGTTTCCTTAAATAGATGCTCTATTACAGGTATATATAACATTTTTGCAACCTAAAAATTGTAAATTCTGATGACATCATCATAGAAATGAGGATGGAATTCTGTATCTGCTTTTCTTTCATTTAGAAGATAGTAAAATAAATATATGTCTTTCACTTATAACAGGCTTTCCTTTCCTTTCAATAATTGAATTTTGATGGAGTAACCTTGAAGAAATTCCATGGTCTGTAATTAAAGAGTGGTTAATGCCTGGAATGCACTACCTGATTCTGTTGTTACATCCTCTAACCCCTACTCCTTTAATCTCAAACTAACCACTATTGACCTCACCCCATTCCTAAGAGGTCTGTAAGGGGCATGCATAAGTGCACCATCGTGCCTACCATCCCTGTCCTATTGTCCCCATTTATTCATACCTATTTCCTGTATTCTTACTCATGTTTATACTTATACCTGTTATTTTGTAAGCAATTGACAAATAAAATAAATAAAAGTTTCTGTCTGGCTCCTGATAATAATGGTGTGATCTACCATATCAAAGAACTTGTTATAGGTAGAAAAAACAAGGCAAGAAATTTAGGCAAGAAATTTGGGGAAAAAATTCTTTTGAAACTTATTTGGAAAGTTATTTGGAAAAAATCGGAGGAAATCATATGAACTGCTCATGCCCCTGGATACATTTTTTTTTTTTCAATTTCCTCAGTTTCAACAAAATGCAAAGATGGAAAAAGAAAAATTAGGTTTTCTAAAGATACTGAAAAACATTACCAGTTATTGCAAGCAGACATTTGACATTCCACTTACCATATTAAGACTTTTCATTGGGATATCACCGCAGGTGTCTGAAATAATATATATTGTACAGTTTTTATAATAGGAACTTTAAGATGGAGGGACTTGAACTCTCAGAAATCCTCATTGAAGCCATGCCATGCATGCCAAACAAAAAGATAGAGGTGGAGTGGGATGGAGAGATAGGTCAGTGGGAAGAGATAGTGCCCTTGGGGTGCTAAGGGCAGATGGACTGTCAAATGACAGAATTTTGATCACATGATCAAGGAGGCACCATAATGACCATAGCTTTATGGATGATACATAAATATCATTCATTTAGTCCTGCCATAACTTCAAATTGTTGCTGAATAAATAGTCATTAAGCAACAATTGCCTCGACATGCAAATGAGGTTGATGACACAAAAACTGATTTTATTTATGTATTTATTTTTTCTAGCTGCCCATCTTAGTCAACGGCTCTGGGCAGCTTACAATTGAAAAATTAATTGCTCTCAGGTTTGAGAGAAATGTTAGGTCCAACCTAACCATTACCTGATTTCATTCAGGAAGATGCTCAAAATTGAGCTATTCCAACGAATATTTATAGATTGACCAGTTGCCATCTAAGCTGCATGTATAGAGGAGATATGTTTATTAGGTGTTGCCAGTTATTTGAGTTTTAAATATATTTGTCTTTACTATAGATGTTTTATATTTCTTTATTGAACTTTTACAGTGGATGCTTTATCAATTATTTACCATTGATGTCTTTCTTATACAACATTGCCAAGCATTGGAATTCCTACAGGATTCAACAGGATTCAAGTCAAATAAATAAATAAATAAATAAAAACCCTATAATCTTCTGTGGCCTTAAAGAAAAAGATCCTCTGTTTATTAATTTGGAAACATGATAGAAAAATGCCAGGAAAATCTGGAGAATACATCTACATAATTTTGATTGATGTGTACAAATGTTGACCAAATTCTGACTGTATATGACTTTATTCTTGACTGCAATAAATCTAGCAGAACTGTATCTGAAGCTAAATAAGCCAGTTTCTGAATAAGGGCTTAGCATCTGTAGCCAAGATTTACAATAAACCTATGCCCAAAAGAAGTCTGTCACCCATGTTGTAATAGAGTAAGATTCCATATCTGCTGAGAATTCACACTCTTCTGTGTCCTTAGTTGTTTAAGTGTTCTAGGACCAACTCTTTTCATACTCTACATAAATGACCTCTGTGATCATATCAAGAGCAACTGTGTTCTCTTCGCTGATCATGTAAAGCTATTCAACACCACAAACAATACTGCTACCCTTCAAAAAGACCTTGACTATGTATCAGAATGGTCAAACAAATGCCAGCTTCAAATCTCAACAAATAAATGCTCTGTCCTACATATTGGCAAAAAAAACCAAACCAGAAAATAAAATACAGGCTGAATAGTCAAGACCTTGTTGATGATCCAAACTCTGTCAAGGATCTTGGAGTACTCATCTCAAATGACCTAAGTGCTAGAGCCCACTATAACTACATAGCCAAAAAGGTGATAAGAGTTGTTAACCTAATCTTATGTAGCCTTTTCTCTGGTACTATTACACTACTAACTAGAGCATACAAAACATTTGCTAGACCAATACTCGAAGAAAGTTCATCAGTCTGGAACCCACATTACGTATCTGATATTAACACAGTTGAGAAAGTCCAGAAATATTTCACAAGAAGAGTTCTCCACTCCTCTACTCATTGCAGAATACCTTATGCCACCAGACTCAAAATTCTAGACCTAGAAAACCTAGAACTACACCGCCTTTGGTCCGATCTAAGTATAGTATATAAAATCATACATTGCAATATCCTACCTGTCAATGAATACATCAGCTTCAACCATAACAACACAAGAACAAACAATAGATACAAACTCAAGGTTAATCGCAACAAACTTGATTGCAGGAAATACGACTTCAGTAACAGAGTGGTCAATGTCTGGAATAATCTACCTGACTCTGTGGTTTTTTTCCCCAAACCCCAAAAACTTTAACCTTAGACTGTCTACTTTTGACCTCACCCCTTTCCTAAGAGGTCTGTAGGGGGCATGCATAAGCGTACCAACGTGCCTACCATCCCTGTCCTACTATTTATTTTATATTTTATATTTTATATTTTTCTTTTAAGTATTCATAACTATGTTTTTACTTATACCTATTATCTTGTAAGCAATTAACAAATAAAAATAAAATAAAAAAAGATTGATAAAAAGTGAGCTCTGGTTGGTTCTATCTCCGAATAATTGTATTTTCTGCTTTGCTTTCTCAATGGATATCACCCACCATAGACCTCTATAGGTTGGGAGAAAAATAAATAAAGTTTTGAAGTAGACACAAGACAAAAGTATGTGGCTTCAGAGTAATGGAATTCATGGCTAGTCTTGTCAAAAAAAAAACCAAAAAAAACCATGTTTACACTTGTACAGAGTGTTCTGTCCACAAATCTATTCTCTGTTTCATGTTGTTCTCCACATATGCTTCGCTGGTGGTCAGTCAGGAAGATTTGTGGAAACAGGGAATAGTTTCCGTGGAAGATCAATATTCCTCTGCTCAAAATGATAGCTAGGTATAGTGAGAAGTGCATGTGTGTATGTATATTTCTACATATATATATAGAAAGAACTATCAAAGGAGACTGATATTTTCACACACATAAGCAGTTGCAGAAACAGTGTGTCGAAGGAGCCCTTAGCAGTCAATAGGAGCTCAACAAATCCTTTCCCTTTACTGTATCATTGTCAGCTTCTTTACCATGACACTATAGATTGCTGTATTTAAAAAAAGGGAAAACTTCACTTCACTTCACTTCACTAACAGAGAACTGCAGTGGAGTGTGAGTAAGATGGAGGTGACTTCATGTCCTTTAAAAATAGAGAGGCACCTTTATTTTTGTTTGTATTCTACCTTTATTATTTTTACAAATAATAAACTCAAAAACTAAATAATCTACATTTAAAAACTAAATAAACTACAAAACGCAAGGAGGCAAACATATCCAACATATCTTTCTCCTCTTGTTTTCCCCGCAATGACAATCCTGTAAGGTGAGTTGGGCTGAGAGATAGTGACTGGACCCAAGTCACCCTGCTGGCTTCCATGGCTAAGTCGGGACTAGAACTCATGGTCTACAGCTTTCTTGCCTGGTGCTTTAATCACTACACTCAACTAGCTCTTTATCTTCATGCTACAATTAAAAGGGCTATAAAGTCTTTTTATATATTTGGAATTAGAATAGAATAGAGCTGGAAGGAACCTGGAGGTCTTCTAGTCCATCCCCCTGTTCAAGCAGGAGAACCTATATCATTTCAGACAAGTGACTGTCTCTTCTTAAAAGCCTCCAGTGATGGAACGCCCATGATTTCTGAAGGCAAGCTGTTCCACACCTTGTTAATTGTCATCACTGTCAGACAGTTTGTCCTTAATTCCAGATTGCTCTTTTAGGTAACAAGTGGTTTGTGTATCCAGATTAGTCATGACTACTAAACCCCCATTTTTTTCCTCAAATCCACAAGTGTTTGTGAATATTCTTTCAGTGCCGTTTTTCCAGGAATTCTCACCCATTCTGACCTACTTTTTCTGACGCTACTTTTTGCCACAGAATCCTACTTATTAGTGAATTAAGTTTGTTTAAAAGTCATTTTATTGATATTTAGTTTCTCTAAACTTAAAATACTCCAATATTACACTTTTTTTCCAACAGTACTGCTACTTCAACATTATCAAGTACGTTCTCCCTACTAGTATTAAGTCAAGATAGTCCACAACCTTGTGCCTTCTTTGCCTCCTAAACAAGAAAAATTATTAGCAAGACAAAGCATGGAAAGACCATATTTAGCAAAGAATATCTCTCTACAGAGGACTGAATCAAGTCCACATTGCTATTAGTTCATATCTGTTTGAAACATCTACTCTTTTCATTTTTTTCCTGTATGATAAAAAAACAATAATTACATTCCATTTGATTTAGTCTTTTCATTTATTTTATCTAAAATGCTCTCTTTACTTTTATAAAGTTCTCTCACTTGGATTTCTGAGTAGTTGCTGAAACTTCTAAAGATGCAATGAAACTCTTCATTTCTGTTATTACTAGTGTGTGTGAAAAAATTGTTTGATTGCAACATTTCAATTGTTAGAGTGATACTATCAGGTCCACTTACTTTCCTGCATTCAGAATTTGTTGCATGATGTTTGTTTCCCAAACTCTGGGAATTAAGTATACTTTAGAGAGAAAAGACTGTGAACTTTATGAGCCAGTGGTCTTCCTGATGTTTCACAGAGTGGTTTAATAGGCTCAATTACAGCAATGCTTTCCCTTTCTCCAGTGCACAAGTATTTATCTCAAATTCCTATTTCAGGGTTTTTATCCCAGTCCCTACAGGATTCGGTTTAAAACTCCCAAGCTTATCATGCTTTGGCCAAGTCATTCTTCCTGCTTTTTGTAAAGTGCAACCTTGATCCTTTATTTTTAAAAAATCCAGATTATTGTCCCAAAACCATATTTTTCATATCAATAGTACACAATCATTTAAACACTATTCTTTCTAGTCCTTGTCAGCAAATTGGAAGAATGAATTATTATACCACCTGAGTCTGCTGGTCTTGAGGTTCCTTCCTAAAACATCAAAGACTATCCTACCTATTCCTGGCATGGTATAGTGGTAGAAAAGGATAAATTCTGCCATATCCTTAATTTTAGTAAACAGAAAACTTTATGAACCATGGGTCAATGTGACACACATTTGTATCTGTTTACTGTAGTAATCCATTGCCAAATACATACATTTTCTCTTTTTCTTTTTGCTGAGAACATCTGAATCTCTTCTAGTCTTCATAGATTCAATCTCCCATATCCTCCCAGCAGTGAATCTTGTTCTTTCATTCCCCCATTTTCCCCCATTGAAACCTCAAAGGTTGTATCCAATGCAAAGGTCTCAAAGCTGTTCCTGCTTGTTGCTTACCATATCTCTTATTCACTTATTTGTTTCTCCTCTTTATGGAGAGTTGCTTCCTCAGACAACTCCTGCTGTTTGGTTTTTAAATCTTGCAGCTCATCAAATAGATTAGCCAAGGTATATACAAAGTATAAATGATTATGTCAACATAGGTGCACAGAAATAGTTCAACTAAACTCTTGTGCTTGGAGGCCAACCTCATAGCTATTAGTTATGGGTGAACTTGCATGATAACCCTTTATAAATCCCCACTCAATCCTTCCTTTCATTAAACTAGACATACCCATTTCCTGCAACCATTCTTCATATGCTTTAGTTCCAGCCCCCTAATCATCTTTGTTGTTCTTCTATGCACTCTTTCCAGAGTCTTAACTTAATTTTCTTTTATTGCGGTGATGAAAATTGGATCCAATATTCCAATTGTGGTTTTATCAAGCCATTATAAAGCAGTACTAACATTTGACATGATCTTTCTCTGTGTTAGTGCAGATTAGGATTGCATTGGTTTTTTTGGCTGCAGCAGCACACTGCTGACTCATATTTAACTGATTGTCCATTAGGATTCCAAGATTCCTCTTGTAGTTACTGCTATTGAGCCAAGTTCCACCTATTCTATACTTGTACATTTGGGGTTTCTTGTGTAAGTATAAAATCTTACTTTTCTCACCACTGAATTTCATTTTGTCAGCTAGGGCCTAGTGTTCAAGTCTATCAAGATCAGAGGTCGTATTCAGCAGGTTCTGACCAGTTTTGGAGAACTGGTAGTGGAAATTTTGAGTAGTTCGGAGAACCATCAAATACCACCTCTGACTGGAGATTTTCCAGTATCCTTCCCCTGCCACGTCCAACAAGCCATGCCCACATGATCTTGAATCTATCTTCTGGGGTTTTGACTATTTCTGAAAGCTTGGTGTCATCTGCAAATTTGATGAGTTTCCCTTTTAGTCCCTCATCTAAATTGTTTATGAAGATAATGAAGAATACTTAGCCTAAGACAGAATCTTGGAGTACCCCATTGCTTACTTCCCTCCATGTAGATATAGTTCCATTAAGCAGTGGCCCCCAACCTTTTTTGTGCCACGGCCCGGTACCGGCATCACAAAATGATCCACGGCCCGGTACCGGCATCAGCATGCATGACCAAGGCAAGGCGAGCCGAGCGACCAGCCAGCCAGCCGTCCCCCGTTTCTCCCCGCCACCTTCAACTCCTCCTTTGTACCTTTTTTGTGCTTTTTTGTGCTTTCTTAATCTCCTCTGCCATCGGGACGGCTCTTTATTTGAAGCTGCCCCCCCTTCGATGAAACTAAGGTGCAAGGATTCCTTCAGCACCCAAACGCCGCTTTCCAACCGGAAAAGCTCACCCGGAAGCACTTTCTCGTCAAAACAAGATGGCGGTGCCCAGCAAACTGGCGGCCTGGTAGAAAATGATCCACGGACCGGTACCGGTCCGGGGCCCGGTGGTTGGGGACCACTGCCATTAAGGACTACACATTAAGTGTGGTTTGTCAGCCAGTTACAAATCTATCTGGTGGTGATGCTGTCTACCCATTTTTCTAACTTACTAAGAAGTAGGTTGTGGTCTATTTTATCAAATGCCTTACTAAAATCCAAATTTACTATGAATGAAAATAAACATACATGTCCCAGGACAATGTTGCAGGATCCAATCTGGATCGATCACCTCTAGTCTGGATCTGGATTCTGCACCAAGTATACTACATTGACAGCATTTCTCTGATCCACTAATTTAGTCACATTGTCAAAGAATGAATGAATGAAATAAGATTTGGTGTGATCTGGTGATTGAAGCCTTAGCTTCCTGGACTTCATCTTTGCTGAATTGAGCTTTACGCTGGCATTTTATCTGAATTATGTGTCTTCTTTCCATTTTTATATTTATCCTTTTTGTCTTTCCATTTATTAGACAGTTCTTTAAGCAACCATGCTGGCTCCTTGGATTCTTCTTTGGTTTTTATAAGCACATTTTTTAGAGTTTCTTAAGCTTCTTGAGTTGTTTTCCCCTTTACAATTTTCATCCATGGAATCCTTTACAAGCTCTCTCAAAGTTTGTTGAAATCAGCTCTTTTAAAGTATAAGACACTAGTTTGATTTTGATCTGCTTATATCAGCATTATATTGAATTCCAGTATGACATAGTCACTCTCCCCAAAAGTTCTTGCAGCTTCAACCCCTTCTATCATTTCATCTCTGTTAGTAAGAATTAAGTCCAGTATAGCTTTTCTTCTAGTTCCCTCCTCTATCTTTTGGATGACAAAGTTGTCAGCTAGGCTCATAAGGATCTCATTCAGTCTCCCAGTTTGTTTGCAGTGTTTATTTCCCAGTTGATATCAGGGTCGTTAAAGTATCCCATTACTACTGTGGTGTGTTTCCTACATATATTAGCTAACTGGTTAGGGAAAAGTTCATCTATTTCTTCTGGTTGGTTGGATGGGTGGGAGGCTTGTAATATACATCTATGGCAATATCATTCTTTTTTCCTTATATTTTAACCACATGCATTAAAGGAGGCTTTCATTCTTGGTTTTATGCATTTCTGTAGAAGTGTAGTGATTTTTTACATATAATGCAACTCCACCTCCTCTTTTGTTAGGTCTGTTTCTTTTGAACAATTTGTATATTTTCAGCAGTACATTCCTAAGTTTCATCCCACAAAGTTTCAGTAATGGCAATTATATCATACCTGCCCTTATATCTTGCACTTCCAATTTACCCTGTTTGTTCCCAAACTTTGAGTGTTAGTGTATAGGCATCTGAATCATTTATGGCTGACCTTGGGTATGCTTCCTACATCTCCTGCTTTATATCTGTGGTTTTTCTTCCTTCCCACCACTCCCTATCTCCTTGTTTGATTATTTTGGGGTATATGCTTGGGATTAGTTCCTAGATCCTACAGATCGGTCACCACACCCCCAGTTTTAGTTTAAAGCCCCTCCTCCTCCTCCTCCTCCTCCTCTTCCTCCTCCTCCTCCTCCTCCTCCTCCTCTTCTTCCTCCTCCTCCTCCTCCTCATCTACCTACCTACCTACCTAGTATAGGTTTCTAATTCAGAAAGAAGGCTGTAGCTCTCAGGTCCTCAACACCATTTAAACTGAAAATTAACAAAGAAAGCATTACAGGAGAATGAGTTCTTTAGATCGTAATGACTACTTTTGTGAAAAAGTGCAGATGATATCAGCCAACAAGAGCTTGCTTAGTGTTGTGAGGCTTAATCTTTTAAATATAAAGTCTCTGACCAGACTTTAGCATTGATAGCCAATGAGTGAATTTTGAGTCTCCTAGTGTTCTCTCTGCTGTTTCATAGCTCAGTGGGCCATTGTTATTTCTTAGTGTATACAAACTTTGCTAGGCTATGAAGCAGAACAGTAATCTAGAACAGATTACAGACTGTATTCCTCATACTGCATTTTTCAGTTTATGATCCAAAAATAAGCAGAGGTGGGTAAAGTGTAGCACTACAATTTTCATGAAACTCCCATCAGACTTCAATTAGCTACAACAGACAGGAAGTGTAGCCATCTAGAAGGCCACAGTTGTCTCCACCTATTGCATTTTTTTCTTAATTCATTAGCTCCTTCAAGATGTTGTTTACTTTTATTTCTACACAATTGCATTATCCATGTATATAGTTTTAATTGTCCTTCATACTTTGACCACAAAGATGCATCAAAGGTAAAGCAATATTTTCTACAAGAGGTTCAACCCATGGTGCTGGGCAGGAAGCTCATGATCATTATACTGGTGAATCAACAATGTAATAGGCATCCATATGGAGCTGTTTTGTGCAGACATATTCTCCTCACAACAGATAATATTTGATTGCTCTTCTTTTGCAGACAACTCTTTGTTGGCTCTATCTTGTTGTCCAAATCTTTGACTCAGCTCTGTGACACAGAATGGAACCTTAGGAACTTTTACTGTTTAAGGATTATATGCTGACTAAAGGTTGCTATAATCGGTTTACACACTTAGCTTTTGATTTAATAAACCTTGAGCCCTTCTGCCAAGATTTCCCACAATGTGTGTGTGGCTGTTCACTCGGGCATGTCCTTTGCCAATGAAGTAGTTAGCAACTGGAGACAAGCCATTTTTCACAAAACCATTTGCTTCTCTGCTCTTTTATGTACAATGGGCTTTTTGCCCATTTCTTTTCCAAAGCAGGATATTCCTATCACATTGCCAGAACAGGAAGGGAGATTAGGGTGCTCTTTTTACCAATTAATCCTCAAATATTTTCTTTTCTTTTTTTAATTGCATTTTTCAAATCACCCCACTATAAAAAGTTCACTGAAGGATGGGCTCCTTTTATGAAATGTCTATTGTCAGCCACCATCTGTACCGCCAAAAAGGCAAATGCTGTGAGGCTGTGAAAGACGCTACCTTTCTCTGAAGAAGTGGGTACTTATCTTTCTCAGCAGCTCAAGACCTGAGGTGAAAAGTGTTTTGCTGAACTGGGACCCCAGAACTGGATGTCATGGGCTCCAAACCATAGTTCATCCGAGAAGGATTAGTTGTATCAGCCACAGTTTCAATACCAGAATGAGAGAACTAATTTAGAAGGCAAGGAAAGCTGATAAAATACAGGGAAATCTACAAAAGAACACTTGTAAAAGTGGCTGTTACTTTCCCTGGACCATTTTCTTCTTTCTGTATACCATAAAGTACTTGCAATTAATTGGAATCACTATACTGTAACTTAAGGTTATGACTTTCTACAAACCTTGAAATTACAAAGAGAAGACCATTGTTTTAGGAAACAGTAAAATTTGAAGACAAAATTCTCTCTTAAGATTGTTAATCTTTTTTCAAGTGGCACTTATCATAAAATGATTTTTTTAAAAAAGAGGAATTTTATAAAGATGCTGCTATAGACTAGTTTGTTAAGCATATAAAACTATTTTAGAGGCCTGTTCTTTCTCAAGTGAGCTAGAATGAAACTTGAATCCTTTCAGCAGAATATATACACAGAACCATGAGTAAACTGAAGAGGCCAGAAGAAAATAAAATATCCATCTCTTTTAAGTATTATATATTCTTCTGTCTCTAGATAAAAAAAATCAGAACTGTGAATAGACATGCAAAGCTAAAAGAGTACAATATATTTTATGTGTGTGTGTATGTATGTGTGTATATATATATATATATATATATATATATATATACATATATATATATATATATATATATATATATATATATATGGATCTTTGGTTATTCGGGTTTTCTCCCGCGTAAGATTCAAAGTATCTAGGCAACATTTCGATGAAGTCTCATTCATCATCTTCAGGCTTGCTTCTTCGGCTCTGTGCTTCTCAGAGTGATGTGAGCTTTCAGCTGCTTCTTCCTTCTAACTGCCAGTTAACATGTAAGTACCTGAAAACTTAAGAAAAATATATATATATATATATATATATATATATATATATATATATATATATATATATATATATATATATAATATATATATATATATATATATATATATACACATCATATATATTCACATGTGTGGCATGTATAAGTAGGTGTTGTGTACACTATTATACACATGAGGATTTATTTTTTCAAGAACAGATCAGTCATTGAACTTTCACATTGGCTGATACTATTCCAGTTTATTTTCCCACTGGAGGTAATGCATTCATTTACTAAATGTTTCCAAATGTCATGGATGAATATACAGAAGAAAAAAAAACACAGGATAATACATGGGAATCTAGATCAATTAAATCAATAATGGAGCAGGATCTGGCTAACTGCATTTGAAGATGCATATTACTCCACATATAAATTATTTAATTAGAAAATGAATCAGGTAGATCTAAGTTATTTCATTGTATTCCTGCACAAACTGAAAAAAGTTCACCAATTCCTAAAAATTCTCTAATATTAGGGATGTCAATGGAATCTGATTTTAGTTAGATACACCAATTTTCCTTCCTACTTTGCTGCCTCATTTTGTGAATGAAGAGCAGACTTTATCTTCCATCTGGTCTACCCAAAACCCACTCTCCTATAGTGGTCATATTCCAGACTAAGCACCAACTTAATCTGATTGCCAAACTACTGCAATCTGATTAGACTTCATCAAGATGGCTTTAGGAACTGCTAAGAGAAGCACGGGAGACCATTGTCACTCATTATTAGAACCAGACTTTAAAATCAAAGTGTCTTACAGCAGAACATTTTGACAGTGCAATTCACATTTGTGGACATGACAAACCCTGCTGATATTGTGCAGCTCCAGCTGGATGCCAAGACCTTGCCACCAGTAACAATCTACTGACACCAACACATGTTCAAGAACACGGTGGGAAAAAAAAAGAGGTTTTAAGGCTTCAGCCTTAAGCATACGACTTGTCTCTGAGATATGTGCCAAATTTGTGAAGGCGTGATAAGCAGTGTTGCTAACTATGCCATAACAAAGTGTGGAGTAAGATAAACTGTGGAAAAAATCTGATAAAATGTAAAGCCTGAAATTGCATCATTTAGAGCATTTTTTTTCCTTAAAGAGTTCCAAGGAGTGGTTCCTTATTAGTGGTTCCCCTAATAGTTCAATATTTACTATCAGCTTTTAAGATAAAAATAGCTGCGAGTGTGGCAACAGGCTGTCAGCAAACTTTCCCAAGTTCAGGATGGAAAGCTGCAAACTTTGACACCTAGTAAGATAGGTATGTTTGCAAGCAGTCAAAACTGACTAGAAACCAGCTGACTCCGCCAGGCTAATTTGTGTCATCAAATGCAATTGATTTAATATCTATGGATTTTCAGATGGTGGTTTTAGACATGAACTTACCTCTGCAGAATTTTTGACTCAGTGCTTGATTTAATAGGAAGTGGGCAGTATAAAAGGTGTAAGCTATTCTCCCACTGTCACATATTTCTCCAATAAAAGTGATGGTACATATTTCAGTACTATGAAGTGGTATAAATTTCCATGTTCTATTCTAACTGGCACTATCAAGATACACATTGCAACAATGGGAGGCCTATCCTAAATTTGGAGTTTCTGAAAGGTAGCAGTGTTTTAGCTTGTGCCTGATCATAAAGGTTCAGAATAAGTATGCAGAGCATGGCCAAAAATTTCAAAATGGTGGCCATAATGATGCAATTGTGGCTTGGGTTTTTTATGAGTCATCATAGGAATTTAATGCAATTTTAAAAATCTAGCTTATTATACACATACCGCAAAATATTGTTTTCTGGAAAATAGAGATGGCTTCTTGCCACGATCCATTCAATGTGCCAGATCTGAAAGTAATTTCATACACTGAGCAGATAACTAGCAGAGCAGTCTATTATTTTAAAAAAAATTAGCTACAGTTTATTTATTTATTTTGAAAATGTATATCCTCCCTTGTTTCCTTAAAAGGAATTTAAGGCAGGAAAAATAGGAATGTGTGATATTAAAATACCAAGATATTCTTTTCCTGTTCCCAAAAATGTGAATTAGTTAAACACATTAAGTTATCAAACTAACAAAAACAGCCAATCTGAGAAGTGCAATCAAAGGCAAATAATTGTTTTAAAGGATAATCAAGAAGATCTGTAAACATTTTTAAATACAAATGCATTTATTTTTATCAGCCACTGAAAAAATAACAGAGACAACTAGTTAGACATAGTTAACCCTGCATATAGGTCTGTAAAAAAGGTGGGGAAGGGCATATTGAGGTAATTAGTAACTAACTAATATATCAAGAAAGGTGCAAAAAGTATAAAAATTTGAATTCTTCAGGCACACTCATCCATAGAATTTTTATGTCAAAGTCAGACCCAAAAAAGAAATTTAATATTGCAAACATATGGTTTCACAACTGACAAAGTTGATCAGGAAAATCTTCAGATATAGAATGAAATGACCCACAAAGGAAATGGTTATGCTGGACTATTTCAATCACTTGCATAGACCAACTACCACCTTATCTCCTATTGTGAGCTCTCTCAATGATTTGCCACTAGGTACAAGCATTCCACAGATAAATGTCACTGCTAAGAAAAAGCTCAGACCTGATGTAAACACTTGTTACATTACCCACAGGGCAAATTTTAGGGAAATGCTTTGGAGGCTGATCAGATTGAGCAAGAAATAATATATAGCAAAATACAATCTGTAATCCTTAGCACCCTTTGCCTTGAGGCAGGTCTTCCTGCTGCCATGGGTAGTTGCCCTTGGGCCTCCAGGGAATGAGGACCATTTTGAGGTTGTATTAGCATGTAATCTGGTCCATTGCGGGTTGGCTGATGTGCTTGATGTTAGTCTGGGGTATCAATCATGGCCTGTTCACCTTGGGAGACCCTTCTGGACATATATATGTCCAACATTATAGCCCATTATAGATTTCATTTACCTACACAAGCCCTTTTACCTCATCAAAGCCCCAATCATAGAAGGAGATGGCAGATGGAAAGATGTAATAACAAAAGAAAGCTCAGGACCATATTGGTTGGAAACATGCATAACAGGCCTTTATCTTATAGTGATAGATAATGGCTAAAAATGATAAATAACAATCTAATAACCATCCTTTTAATGGAACCCATTAAAAACTCAACTCCAATAACACTTTGGGACTGCTTTTTGCATTAGTTACTTTTAAACACATGTTAAAAAAATAAATTTTAAATACATAAATACATTTTAAATAAAAGCCATTGGAAGAAGCATCTTATAGGACTCGGACTCTGGCAGAGCCAAATGCTTAGCCTTGTGAAGTAATGAACCAGAAGCTTTGGATAAACCGAGTCAACTTTTTTCTTCTTCTCAGATTGCAATCTCAAGTATATTTACTTCAGACTAAGCTATATTAATTCTTTTGGAAATGCCTTTGGAATAAAAAGAAGAAGATATTTTATTAGATAGATAGATGATAGATGATAGATATAGGTAGAAAAAAGGAAGAAAGAAAGAGAGAAAGAAAGTAAGAAAGAAAGATTCTCTCTGTGTGTGGGTTGTATGTGCATGTGTATACAAACTCACCCACATATAAACACATGTTAATAAAATGTATTGGATTTATTGTAGTATAGTTTCTGATCTCGATAACAATCCTGATCAGAACCAAAACTTCTATCTTAATGTTTATCCCAAAGGCTGAAATAATTGCCTTGAGCAACACCTTACAATGCATCATAAACAATAATTCATACAAGACTTGTTTTACCACATCCTAATCTTTGCATTGGCAGCAGATGAACATTCTCAATAGGAAGGAATCTTATTTATTCCAAGCCTACTATTCCCTTCCCAGGGAAAAAAATATATTAGCTCTCACTTTTCTTAATAAAAGTGTCACTGGCCCAGTGGTTTATAAAATGCCATGGCACTGATACCAAGCTCCTATAATGATTCTGCAAAGTGTCTAAATGGTAAGTGCATCTCTATGAATAAATGATGGGCATCAAAGTGAGTGCTAAATGAAAGCACTGTTGAAAAGGCAGGAAAGATAGTGACTGCTAGGTAGGTGGTTGTATGGGAAGAGCTCACTGCTTTTGTACCTTTGAATCTAGAGTTGTAGTCTATAAATATAGTATCTGGATATTACGTTCCGACATTCTGGCTCTCAGAGTTTTTGTTCCTACTACCTTTGTTAAAGAGAAAAAAAGAAAGAAAATAAAAAATAAAATGGTCTCTAATGTTGAAATAAGTTGTTGAAGTAGAAGTTGGACAAAATGAGTTTGCACATATATTTTCACCCTAGTTCTCGACTTACTAAAGTTCATTTAGTGACCATTCGAAATTACAACAGCACTGAAAAAAGTGACTTACGACCATTTTTCACATTTATGACTGTTGCAGCATCCCCAAGATCATATGCTCAAAATTCCGATTCATACTTATGATGGTTGCAGGGTCCGGGGGTCATGTGATCACCTGGTTTGTGACCTTTTGACAAGCAAAGTCAATGGGGAAGCCAGATTCATTTAACAACTGTGTTCCTAACTTAACAACTGCAGCGATTCACTTAGCAACTGTTGCAAGAAAAGTCATAAAATGGGGCAAAACTCACTTAACAAATGTTTCACTTAGCAACATAAATTTGGGGTTCAATTGTGGTGATAAGTTGAGGACTACCTGTCATATATAACCAAGGAGGCATCACACAGCAGTATTGGAGTTATGCAGCTTATTGGATAGCATAGTTAAAGGCAGAATGGAGGATTTCTGTTGCTCCAGATACAACTCATAATATTTGAGAAGTTAATTTTATTAAATGTCTCCTGTTGAGGTAATTCCCTTTTAGGAGAATGAGTGCATACAGGCAGATGTAGTGAGAGAAGTGAAGAATAACACAAACACACTGCACACAGATATACTGTACAGTAAATGTCGGTTTTTACTTCCAATAAATGTTTAAGCACAGTCCAAGATAAGCAATCTGAAGTCATTCACAGATAAAGCAGTCAGTGTTCAGTTCAGGGATAATCCAAATATCAAAGTCCAGTATCAAAAAACAATTCAGAAACAGACTTACATCAACGATCAGTAACAGTCATTTAGGAGGAATGGCAAAACTCTCCAACAGAAAGGAACAGATACTCATTGAGACTTTCCTGAGACTAAACAACCCAGGTTTCTGGCTCCATCTTATGGCCATTTGAGGAACCACACCCAATTACAGTTTTAGCATGCTCTTAAAGACATAGTATTAAAATGTCTATCCTAGTTTATATATTTCTAACCCAAATAACTGTTAGGTGACTTACATTCCTAACATTCTCTCCTTTTGGGTAGGACAATATAAACAACCTTACATTCTAAGCCCATAATCCTCACAGCAAGCCTTATGCTTTACAGAGCCTTGGGCTTTTGTAAAATGATCTGCAATGTTGTTTTCTGACATATAGTATTCTAGCTTAATACATCTTACTTTGCACACATTGTCTCACATTTAAATATCTTAAATCTGTGTGTTTAGTTCTTGTTTTAACAGCAATATTTGAAGCCATCTGTATTGCTGATTGGTTATCTTCATAAACAACAGTAGAATCTGTTACATCAATTCCCATGTCAATTAGTAGTTGCTTATACAAAACTAAATCTGTACATAGTAAAGACAAGCATGAGAATTCAGCCTCCATTGTTGACAAACTTAGATGTTTCTGTCTAATAGACCTCCATCCAATCAACACTATTTCCAATAATACTACAGTACCCGATGTAGATTTTCGTGTATTTATGTCTGTAGCAAAACATGCATCAGCATATACAGTTAAACTCACTTCATCTTTAGGCTCCAAATAACAATCCATAATGCATTGTTTGTTTCAGATATCTTAACACACGTTTAGCAGCTTGCCAGTACCTTTCAGTCGGCTCAGCATTAAATCTCGCTAGTTGATTAACACAGTATGCTATATCTGGCCTTGACCAATTACTGACATAAGATAAACTACCAATCAAGGACTGATAAATGTTCTTATCAAAAATAGGACTTTGAACATCACTATAGCTAAACTCCTGGCTCATTGGTGTCTTAGCTGGCTTACAAAGTTCCATTTTAAAACTTTTTAGTAATTGGTTAATTTTATCTGCTTGTGAGATTTTGTATCCTCCCCTAGTTCTATCTATCTTTAAACCAAGATATTGTTTGATTTCTCCTAACTGTTTTATCTTAAATTTCTTTTCTTACAGTGAGATTATTTTAGTAGCTTCTTGTTCAGTTTTGGTGATGAATGCTATCTCATCAGTAAACAATATCAATAATGAAATTACACCATTACTTTCTCTTTTGAACAAACATGGATCAGCCATGCCAGCTACAAAACATATCTTAGTTGATTCTTTAACTATACACTGGTTTCACTCATATCCTAATTGCATAAAGACTCTTTTTCAATTTCCAGCAATCAGTTGTATAGTTGTGAGGAACCACACCCAATTACAGTTTTAGCATGCTCTTAAAGACATAGTATTAAAATGTCTATCCTAGTTTATATATTTCCAACCCAAATAACTGTTAGGTGACTAACATTCCTCACATCTCCCATCTTTCATCCATGTACTGTGGGACATGGATGAAGTTGCAAGGTAGGTTAGTTCTTAGTAAATGATTCTTTGCCTGCCCATTTGAGCCATCCCATTAAGCAAATTTCATCCAGTCCAACACTCCATCCAATGCATTGTAATATTTTCCCATTGTGCATGCAATCATCAACAGAGTTGTATAGTAAATAGAATGTAAATGTGTATCCAGTTTTAGACCATCAGGTTTCTGATTATAAAAGTCATATTCTAATAGTGAACATTACTCAGATGCCAAACTTTAGGAGGATTGAAGGAATCCACAAATTTGGATGAATGCAAAAGTATTAGGGGGGAAAAGTGTATGGGTAGAGGTTTCAAACCCCAATCCAAAATGACTGGCCATTACTTTTTCTTTCAATGTATTTTCTACTTCCTAGTCTTGTTTACAGCCCTGGAGTGTCCTAAGAGTTTCTACCCAAATACTAACCAGGTCTAATCCTGCTTTGCATTTTTTTTTTTTTTTAGAATAGCCTGGTTATCTCATTGCTACCACTGATTGTGATGGTGTTAACATTTAAAATATTTATTTAAAGGATTCTGACTATATCTGTAATAATGTTAAAGTCTCCCATCAGATAGCAATTCTTGCTTTCATCTCTCAACTTTCTTGAAGCAGATTGCATCTCTTGATACATTAGAAGGTGGCGTAAGTAAGCGAGACTTTAAAAATTGTTGGCACATTTTGTGTTGCTTTTCCCCCCTCCAGGCAGTAAAATGCCCTAGAAAACTTAACCAACATTCTGCTGTCTGCTTCACATGTGAGAATGCAGATGGTATTGCTATAAAAAGAACAATCATCAGACCAACCGAGTGGTATGAGATCTCTTCAGCTGTTCTCTCACTGCCAGTCAAAGGCCTTCAGTAACCCTGAGATTTTTCTACCAGATATACAAACTGGAAAGAAACAGCATTTAGCCCACAGAAGGGCTTTTGCTCAGCAAACCAACCTAGACAAGAAATTCACAGCAAAGATTAGATGGTCCCCAACTGTGATGGGTATTCATTAGTGTTTATTCACCAGGCTTTCTTTTAAAGATCTTAGCCAACATATTTATCATTTATTTCAAACTATTATATTCTGATTTACCTTGTAATTTTTTTTATTTGACATTTTCTGGTATGGATTTTTCTTCCAAACTGATAATTTTAAATGAAAGTTCATATGAAAAATAAATTCACCAGTATGGTAGTATATCCAGCAAATATTCAATGATATAAGTTACCCCAATTTGGGAATCTTATGAGCCCAATTTTATAGTGTTATTATATCTCATTGAATGAATAAGAGAAAGAATTGCTTTTCCAGCAAAATATGTGTTTATCCTTTTTATAATGAAACTAACATTAAAGTAATATTATTTCAGTTGAGGGTGGTATTTATAGCATATACCTTGTGATGTTAATTAAAAGCATAATTTTATGTACTTATCACAAAAGAAATATCATTTCATTAAAATCCAATTAGATTCAGACAATATCTGTAAAGGCTAGTGAATAATTGCTGTTTGAACATGGACTGCTTTGTTCTATTTTCATCATCCAAGTAAAAGCAACCACAACAAACAAATGAAAGAAATATATTTTAAAAAAATATATCTCCGAAGTTTTAAACATTCAGAACTGTATTTTATATGAGTAATGAATAAAGTACCAAAAATTTCCTGTTTCACTAACTACAGAATAAGTGACCTTTTTCCAGATCATTCTATTTCCCACCCCTGCTATTTGGATATAATAAAACAAATTTATTTTAACTGAATAGATTTTTTTTTGTAGAGAAAATGTGGTTGTGCTACACTAGTTCACTAGTTTTCTTTAATCCAGGAAAGAGCTAGAAAGTATAATAAATTAGTGCCCTTTACTCAGTGAAATGCTCTGAGGAAAAGAGTATAATAGAACTTGCAGAGGGCTACGCAGTACAATTCCAAGACTTCTGATGCTGCAGTCATTTGAACTAGATTTTTTTTTGCAGAGACTGAAAGTGAAATTTATAAATGGAGCTGACGGTTCTTAACAGGAGACCCAAGTTCTCCTGTTCATGCCCCCCTCCAAGATGATTTTAAAGTCCACAGCACCAGAGGTGGTATTCAGCAGGTCCTGACCAGTTCTGGAGAACCAGTAGCAGAAATTTTGAGTAGTTTGGAGAACCAGCAAATACCACCTCTGACTGGAGATTTTACAGTATCCTTCCCCTGCCACGCTCACCAAGCCACTCCCACAGAAGCGGTAGTAAAAAAAAAATTGAATCCCACCACTGCACAACACCATTTTTATGTTTCAGTTTGATGCAGGGCATGTTTGGCTACTAACTATCAATCCTTATTTGACATTGTTATAGATTGCGGCCTTGAAACATGCAATTGTGATCACTCCAGGAAGAACTGGAGAAGGAAAAAGGCATCTCCTCAAAGTATCTGATGCTGGTATAATGAGTTTGCCCCATTTTATGACTTTTCTTGCCACAGTTGTTAAGTGAATATTTGCATTTGTTAATTTAGTAACCTGGTTGTTAAGTGTATCCAGCTTCCCCATTGACTTTGCTTGTCGGAACGTCACAAAAGAGAGCTGTGGTGGCGCAGTGGTTAGAATGCAGTACTGCAGTACTGCAGTCACTGCTCACTCCAGGAGTTCGATCCTGACTGGCTCAAGGTTGACTTCCATCCTTCCGAGGTGGGTAAAATGAGGAGCCAGATGAGGAGTCATATGCTGACTCTGTAAACTGATTATAGAGGGCTGTAAAGCACTATGGAGAACTATACCAGTATAAATCTGAATGCTATTGCTATCACATGACCTGAGGTCATTACAATGGTCATGAATATGAACTAGTTGCCAAGCATCTGAATTTTGATCATGTGACCATGGGAATGCTGCAACAGATGTAAGTGTTGCAAAAAGAAGTGCCATTGTAATTTTGAATGGTCACTAAATGAACTGTTGTAAGTCGAGGACTACCTGTGATCTATGTACTGTATATTCTTCATTATGACTGAAATGGATAGATAAATGCTGGCTATCTTTATGCTGCATAACTCATGAGATATTATAAAGTAAGTTTTAAAATATTAATAAACTACACATTGTAATAGGGCCATCTTCATCTCTAACAAGCTTGTGGTACAGAAACCTACTTCCATGATATGAATAGGGAAGGCCTCTTCTGAAATGCAGAGAAGTCCTTTATAGTCATTGATGGAGAAAAGAATAGTAGAGCATTAGCTGTCTTCAGAATTTATTCACTCAACTCATACAAATAGAGGAATACAGCCACATCCCAGTATCATAACATTCTTGGCCATTTGGTTCAGCATGGAAAAACAAATAGGGAATGATATGTTCTATGGTTGAGCTACAACTCAGCATATGTTCATTTGAGCATGAATAGTTTCCTTGAAATTAAAGATGTCTAGGGATACAAATATCCTAAGCATGTGTGAAGGCCATGTGTGAAAGCCAAGTAAAACTGTCCACCTTCCCTTCTCTAAATATTTTAACACACAAAGGCATAGTCTCTGATAAAGATGCTGATATAAATAGTTTGCCATAAAATTATTTATGGCAAACTATTTATACCAGCATCTCTAGAAATGTGGCCTTGCTTTGATCTAGAAGGGAGTAAAAATATGTTTGTTACTTGGATAGGACATGGTGGAACCCATTTTATAATAGAATTACCTTTTTTTAAAAAAATATACAACATACATATAGAATTCAATGAGTACAGGGTTGCAGTCTAAGCAAGTGCTCGGGAAGAAATTAAGTTTGTGCTGAGTGAAAAAGTCAGAGAAATAAGGATACCACTTCCCTGGGAATACAAAATTCACAGCTCATGTTTCTTTAAAGAAATAGAGAAAGATGCCTTCTTTTTTGCTTTCTATGTTTTAAAAACAGTTTTTCTCTACCAAAAAAATACCACTTGAAGCCAAGATCACCAAACAGAGGCTGTCATACTTTGATCATGTCATGAGAGATGATTCATTTGAAAAGTCAGTCATGCTGGAAGTGATCACTGGAAAAAGGAAAAGGGGCCACCCTAGCACCCACTGGCTAGACATTGGGATGACACTGAGATGACTATGGAGATCTTAAGAAGGCGATGCGAGACAGAGGGGCATGGAGAATGATGTTCCATAGTGTGGCCGAGATTCAGACACAACTGAATAGCAGATGAGATGATGTCACATTTGTAACGCTAAGAACTATAGTGCAATATTTGAGGATGAGACCAAGTTTGTTTCAACCTGAATATCAGCCTGGGAAAGGCACATCCAGTAAGTTGCATTGAAATGCATGTTAGCAACACTGGAAGCATCTTTAGCTATTAGTGATTGGAACACATAAGGGTCCTATAAGAATGAAATCAACATAGTATAAGAATGGCACTAACTGTAGAGGGAAAGCAAAGACCTTACTAAAAGGATCCATTTCTTGATGCCGTCTTGCTTTCCTTCTGCCTTATATATGCTTCATGTAAAGGAGTTATTTGAAAAATGAGGTGAGAAATTAGTAGCCATAATATTGACAGTAAATATCAGTAAAAATGTCTGTTTCTATGGATAGACACTGTCTAAAAATGTTAATGAAGAATGATATACGTGAAATACATTTTGCTAGTGGAATCAGAAATATTGTATAAAAAGTGTGAATTACAAAATAGACAAGGCATTCAAATTGGAAATACAAATAACAGAAAAAAAATCAACCAATCAATCAGAATAGAGCTGTCAGGGACCTTAGAGGTCTTCTAGTCCAACCCCCAGCTCAAGCAGGAGACCCTATAAAATTTGAGACAAGTGGCAGTCCAGTCTCTTCTTGAAAACTTCCAGTGATGAAGTAACCACAACTTCTGAAGGCAAACTGTCCGACTAGTTAATTGTTCTCATTGTTAGGAAGTTTCAGGAAGTTTCTTTAATTCCAGGTTCCTCTTGACTAGTTTCCATCCTTTTTTTTTTGTCTTGCCTTCTGGTGTTTGGAAAATAAATTGACCCCTCTTCTTCGCAGCAGTCCCTTAAATACTGGAATACTGCTATCATGTCACCCCTAGTCCCTTCTTTTTTCTAGACTAGCCATATCTAGTTCCTGCAACTGTTCTTCATCTATTTTAGTTTCCAGGCCTTTAATCATCCTAGTTGTTATTCTCTGCTCCTTTTCCAAAGTCTCAACATCTTTTTGTAATGTGGTGACCAAAACTGGAAGAGCCAAGAGAACATCTTTGATAAAGACTTCTTACTGTATACCCAAAAGGACTTTGTTAAAATTTTGAAAATATAAAAAAGAAATAAAAAGGCAAACCATGACAATGGCCTGGATAATAACTTTCCATTGTATTTCCTTAAATCAATAATGAAAGCCTTGAAGAAGTTTTTGTGATGGGAAGAAATTCAATGAATTGAAGTTCAAGATTGTAAGAAGTAGAAGAAAGGAATATAAAGTTTATTAGTTTGATCAAGATTAAAATAAGAACATTTTTTCCCTAAAGCTCTGGTAACCTGTTACAAACTTGTTGCTGATACCAGAATTGAAAGGATGATTTATGGTTTTGCATATAGAATGAACAGATTATGGGAAGAAAAAGAAAAGGGCAATGAGTTATCAAATTTGTTTTTTACTTGTTGTGTTGCAGACTGGAAATTTTCTTTATTTTCTTTTTCTTTATTCTACTTTTTTCCTTTTAATTTTTTAATTTTTTATATTTCTTTCTTTGTATTTTTTATTATTTCTGTCTCTTTCTTTTTCTGAATTTAATTTGTATTTGCCGTTACTGTTGTATTACAAATCTGTAACAAAATAAAAATAAAATTAAAAAAATAGTTATGTGGACTTCTATAGCTGGAAAGTTGAAGTCCACACATCTTAAATTTGCCAAGTGTGCTTTATAGTTTGGATCAGAACCACATATATATCATTGAAGAGGGCAGTCCTTTGGGAGGAAATACACAATTTTGAGGTATAAATTGTCTGTGTCCTAAATTCTCTGATTCAGCTCTTAGGATTGAGTGGTGCAGGAAATAAGATGTCTACATTGGAATAGGTGCTACAGCACTGTCAGGAGGATATGTAATCACCAAGGCAGAAGTGCTGAGTTAAGAGCTTTTGCAAAGAAAGGCACTGATGTTGATAAGAACTAAAACAAAATGGCTTTGTTTGCACTAAGTAACTGACCTTACATCCAAATAAAATGGGGGAAAATCTAGAGATCAGTACTGACATCTTAGGTTTCACAGAGGGCTAAGAAAATATTTGTGAAATACTATATTTGTCTGCTACTGAGGATATTGGGGAAAAAAGCACAGTAATTTTGTTTAAGAAAAAAAGGAGGGTTTTTTCTGAATGCAATTCAGTTAGGAAGAATCAGAGATTCTAGGCTAAATGAATACAGGATACAGAATACAGCCATCAAACTATATGTACCAATAATAACTCCCAAAACCAGGAAAAACAGATTACCCATAACAATAAGGAAGCTTCAATCCAAAAAGAGATCACTTTGGTGAAAAAACAAATCTGGTCACGTTGCCAACTTCAAAAGCCGATACAAAAATCTATGCCACCAGATAAAAACTGAATGCACTAATTATCACATTAAACAAGAGGAAAACCTTCTATGCACAAATTCCACCCGCACTTTCTATAATTTTGTAAACAACAAACTAAAAGACTCAAGGTCCATCCCACCCCTGATAGGACCTAATGGTAAAGACTGCAACGACGACACCATTAAAGCCAATGTCTTTAACAAATTCTTTGGCTCAGTATTTGTAAACAGCAATGGATCAAGCCCAGTATTTCCTAGTCGAACCACAGACAACTACAATGATCTAATACATATCGATTTTACAGAAGACATTGTTGAAAAAGCACTGCGCAATCTAAAACCATCCCTATCTATTGGACCGGACGGAATATGTGCCTACTTCTTAAAAAAGCTATCCACTGCCATAGCCGAACCTCTAAGCATAATCTTTGAAAAATCTTTCAAGACCAGCTCCCTGCCAAACCTATGGTCACAAGCCACGGTCATTCCCATCTTCAAAAAGGGAGACCCCAGCCTAGTTTGACTCCATATATGCCTCAATGCAATGTTGTACTGTATTATATGTGACCAACCATATCGCATATTTTGATATTGTGATTAGGAAAGACACCCTATACAGATTCCTATATTCCTATTTTATATATATAAAACATATTTACTATCTGCTTTTGCTTTATTCCAGTGACATTGATTTCCCCTCTTAAACCCTCTGAAAATTTCAGATCAATTCAGTGGTCATTGTCACTGTACAGACCATACAATACTATAAAAAGGAGTACTTCTTCTTCTTCTTCTTTTCTTCAGCGTTTGTCTCGCGCTCTGGCGAGGTCCGCTAATGTCCTTGAGTACTGCTTCCACGCCTCTCTGTCTGCCACGTATGTTGGGTCTGCCTTCGCGATCTCTAGATCGGCCTTGATCGTGTCCATCCAGCGTTGCTTAGGTCTACCACGCGGTCTCGCTCCTCCGACAATCACCTTCATCGCAGATTTGATGATGGATTCTTCCTTGGCGCGACTCACATGGCCGAACCATCGTAGCCGGGACTGCCTCATGACCGTGGGGATGGGCACGGCGTTGAACCGTCTGCGCACTTCTTCATTCCTGGACGCGATCGAGTAGGGTGAGGCCTACCGACCATCGGAGCATTCGCATCTCCATTGTCTGGAGTCTGATATATATATATACAGTATATATATATATATATATATATATATATATATATATATATATATATATATATATATATATATATATATATATATATATATATATATATATACTGTATATATATACATACTATAAAAAGGAGTACATCAATCCGTAATCCAGCTATTGCAAGTTGTGAAATAGAAGAAATAGAAGAAGCCTCGCCACTCCATTCCTCTAAAGAGGAAATTAAAATAAATTGCTAGTATTTTCCTCAACTACACCTTTACCTCACACAGAGTACATTTATTTCATTTACATTATGTCCTCCTCTGCAAAAAAAAAAAAAAAAGGAGCACGTGAACTGGCAAGTTGCCACCTATCATCCTTGTGAAGAAATACCTAAAATGGAGGAAGCCCAGAAACTGGTAGGCAGGGGCAAGAAGGTATTCTTTTCAATGGGTCTCAAGGTCAGTGAGATTGCAGCATCTTAAAGAATTACACACAAATATTGTATGTAGCTACAGCTACAACTGTTATAGAAACATTCATTTTGTAAATAGAAAAAAGAAGATGCAAGTGGTATTCACCTACAGCTGCTCAGATGATGCCCAGCAATGTATATGGCACTTCTTTTGCTTCTTTATGTTTCTTGATATTTCTTTTTGGTGATAGATCAATTCTTTATTCTTATGGGGAAAATGTTTCAAATAATCTTGGAGATTGAATTTATCTAGACCCAATGTTAGGAAAAAAGAGGAGAGCTGCAAAATAACTATAGGCGTCCTTTTCACATCTCACTATGTACTTGATATGAGGAATTTAGTCATATTTTTGTATGGATCTCATATATTAGTTTCCATTAGTTGATATCAACTTGAAATGTAAATGTCTATACAATGAATGAGTCCTATTTCTCACAATCCACAAATAGATCTTAAGGGAAATTTGAAGGTATGTCCCTTAGGGAAATGCCATCTCCTAAAGAAAGTTAAAATAAATTAATGATTTTATGATTTCATAAAATAAATACATGTTAATGGTAAAAAAATAGGAAAGACTTTTTAGGTATGTAGTTTCTTCTCTCATTGCTATTAATCTGTAAACAGAACAACAATTAAGTTGGACATATAAGTTATTTGGAAAATAATACAAATTACCTCTTTCATCTTGATGAATACATTAAATAAGGTACAATATATGATGTATCTTACTTAACTGGTGTAAGATAGGACAACCATGAGAAAATCCAGAAATATTTCATTAAAACCTATGTGTATTCTCATCAGTAGAAAAAGACCAGGAGAGCATATCCAGGGATTGCTCCATCTTTTCAGCCGCAGGGTACATTATTAACCTTATTTTCTTCGCATAATGCCAACTCCTGACACAGTGTGGTACTCAAGAGGCCTGACAGTATAAGTGATGGAGCAAAGTCCCCGTAGTGCCTCCACCTCAGAAAGTCCCTCAAAGTGGCCTCCACCACTCAGGAGACTTCTAATTAGGATGAAAATTCCCTCCATATGTGCAGCAGCTCATTTGCACAGGCAGTGCTGACCTACATTTTCAAGGGTGTTGGGTACCCAACGTTCTCCCTGACAGCAACCATATGTCTTATCTGTCCCACTCCAACGTGTTTATTCCTATACTCCTGGCTAACAGCCTGGTGGGGGAGGGAAGCTAAGTTAAATTATGGTATTCTGATTCCAGCTACAGAAAATTACCATTAAGCTCCCAGAGAAGAGTCAAACAACTACTGGTGGCCCAACTTAATTGAAGATGACCATGGCAATTTATAGACTATTCATTTACAGTGTGAGTTCAGGTTCCAGTTTGATCTACATTTTTATGACTAGTTCTTTTTCCCCCCGAGCTCCAGGTAAAAGGCTCCTGGCAAAAACCTGCCTGCCCTTTTATCAGTGGTACAGTAACAGGTGCATGACTAATAATCCGTGTTTCCATAGTTGGGAGTTTACTTTTTATATCCTATAGAAATGGTAAATAATATTGGGACAAAATGAGTTAGGATACTTAGGATTCACTGTAGCAAAGAGAATCAGAACAACAAAGGCACTCTCACTGATGAAATTGGAAATGTTTTTTTTTTAATTAACACTTCTAATTAGAATTTAACATCTCACTAGCTTCGTATGGGATTTTTCGCTTCCTTAACCTCACGGAAACCTATCTATTGGTTCTAAATAGGCAGTCACTTACCATGCACCACTTGAGGATTTCAATTAATCCCAAATCCTCTAACTTTGGTGTTTGAACTTGCATTTGTCTCTGTGGGCCGTTCTTCCATCCCCCCACCTATTTTGTTCCTTTTAAGATGTCTTCTAAAAAAGTTTTCTTTCTTTTTTTTAGTTTTCTTTCTCTTGCTCTGTGGAAAAGTGTGGACAAGGAGTGGGAATGTGTGACTGTATGTTTGTAAATGTGTGTGTGCAATACAACACAAGAAGGTAATGTATGCAGGTAAATAATACATTCCATTCAATTTATCGTCTAGCAAATCATAGACACTCTGTATAAAGTCTTGGATTTGTCTAGTTAAACCAGAGGTGGGTATTATGGCCCCTTTATGGCTTGTGAACTTCAACTCCTATGGCTGGCTCAGGAATTCTGGGAGTTGAAGTCCACAAGTCATGAAAGGGTCATAGTTCCCTGCCTCTGAAACTAAAGGAAATGGCCCTGAAGGAGATTAATTGGAAAGCATGTGTTCCTGGTAGGGTTGGGTATCAAAAAAAAGTTAAGATTGTAATTAAAATCATGTAACTAAAGTCTGCCCCTTTTTACATACACTGCAGATCAGAGGTGGTATTCAGCCAGTTCTGACAGGTTCTGGAGAACCGGTAGCAGAAATTTTGAGTAGTTTGAAGAACTGGTAAATACCACCTCTGGTTGGCCCCGCCCCCATCTATTCACTGCCTCCCAAGTCCCAGCTGATTTTAATCCCAGATGATTGACTGGGTCTTTTGTTGCCCTGCACAGAACGGAGCTGGAAAGCAGGTTAGCGGGGTTGGGAGGGAATGGGGATTTTACAGTATCCTTCCCCTGGAGTGGGGTGAAAATGGAGATTTTTCAGTATATCCAGGGGTGGGATTCTACCAGTTCAGACCAGTTCTATAGAATCGATTGTTACGATTCTGCACAGTTCTGAGAACTGGCAAATTGCACCACTGGCTGGCTCCTGCCCTCCCCACCCGCCTACCCAGGAGGCTTTCCTGAGGCCCAGTCAGGGGTAGTATTCAGTGGGTTGGGGGAGGGAGAAGTGGCCTGAGAGCACAGCTGAACCTTTCTTAGGATTGAAGCTTCCATTTTTCAGTGCAGACTCAGGCAGCCGATTGCAGAAAGATAGATCTGGGAGTGAAGCTGTGATTCTGCAAGCAGCTCAATCTGCCTGCCTGCCTGCTTAGCTTGATTTTGTATAAAAGTTGCTCTTTTTTAAAAATAAAAAAATCAATTTTTACATATATATTTACAATATTTACATACAAATAGTCACATGACCACCAAGCCACACCAACAAATTAGGCCATGCCCACAGAACCGGTTGTTAAGAAATATGAATCCCACCCCGAGTATATCCTTCCCCTGGAGTGGGGTGGAAAATGGGGATTTTACAGTATCCTTCTCCTGCCACACCCACCAAGCCACACCACACCCACAGAACCAATAGTAAAAACATTTTGAATACCAACACTGTTGCAGATGCAGGTTTCATTCATAAGGTTTCATTCATAAGATCATGGCTGCCAGTTTTTAGACAGTCCTTGTGGATGCCTCTAAAACAAGATAAAATTAAGTGTAACCAAGGAAATCAGATATGTTAGTGCTTTCTTATACCATCAAAAGGAGCATTCATTTTCAGCAGTTCCAAAGGATACATTGAAAGGGTTCTTGGATTACTGAACAAGTATAAGTTAAAAGTATCAGATCACAAACATTAAATAATTTCCTGGTTGTTGTGAAGATCCCTTTGGTATTGAGTACAGAAATATGAAGCCAAACATGTTTTCCTGAGGTCTGTCTTCTGACTAATGGAGAGTTGAGAAGTAAAACTTATTTGACTTTTTCTCTCACTGTATGGGAGAAAACTGCATGTTGTCTTTGATAAAGTTTAATAAAGTTTTAACTCCACATGCTACCTCAAATCTTGAATTTTAAGGCCTTATAAATCAAATACATTGTTATTAAATCAGCATGCCTACTAAAATCAAAACAAGGAAGAGATTTTTTTTGTAATTGATTTGTTCTGAAAACTTTCAGACAATGAAACCAAACTGCCAACAAGAGTGTCAAAAGAGTACGTGCCCCCAAATTAGCATTTCATCAAAAAAGACAATACAATATAAAAAGATAAACTAACAATGAAAAAGCTGGAGGAAAAAAGTTAACTTGGCTTCAGAAAGATAATAATGTTTGAACATTTCACAGAAAGGTGATGTTAAAAGAAGCACAACCCTCTTGTGGCAAGGAGAAATATAATCTTCAATTTTCCAAAAATGCTTATCCACTGGGAAAAGAGCTTTAGTTTTACTATCACGTTCTTAGAATGCCTTTAGAATTTCTTTTTAATTGTATTTCTTAGCTTCACTTGTTATAAAGTGGTAACTGTGCATTGTGTTTTCTTTTCCTGTTAAACATCTATCTCTCAGTCTTCCTCCCCCCCTCCTTTGAAATGTAATTTATGTGTGGAAAGAACGTTCACCCATCTGTGAGAATTTTAATTCTTCTTTGGGGAAAGAGAAAAAGCCATTTATTCTCTATCACTTTCCCTCCTGGTGTTTTGCAAAGGCATCAAAACAACCCTATTGCACCTCAGTTTTTGATTGTTTAATGGTGGCCATTGTGTGTGTGTGTGTGTGGGGGGGATGGGGCAGAAGATCTCTCTCTCTCTCCCTCCCTCCCTCCCCCTCTTCCTCCCTCCCTCCTCCTCCACCTCCCTGAAGGCTTTGCTTTGCTTTCATTTGCTTCCATTTACTTTTTTTCTTTTTCCTCCTGAGTGTTCCTTTAAAACAAAGCAAGATATATCTACAGCTTTGTGTTGTATTTGTTCAAAGGTTAAATGAAAGGGGAAAAAGTGTATGTACCATGTCCTGTACAAAAGAGGAAGATGGAGACAGAGAGGGAAAGACAGAAAGATAAAGAGCTCTTGAAAAATACCAGGAAAAATATCTAGAAATGTGCCCAAGTCATCTCCTGAAACTCATAACATTCTCAGGTCTTTCACATCCCATGCTATTCTTGGGAAAGTTACTAGGATGAAATATTTAATAATTTTCTATGTTGCTGTCTTCTATAACTACATACTTCTTTAGGCTCTAGCCCATCGTGGCAACCTTTCATGAATAGGTTTTGTTTTTTTTTTTTTCTTTTGGAGAGTCAGTCTTGACTGTTGGGAATCATATGAACACAAGCTTTTAGGACATTTTCAGAAATGATTTGCCATTGCTTTCTTTTTAGGGTTGGGAGAGAATGACTCTCCCAAAGTCACTTAGCTTCTATGTCTAAGGCAGGACTAGATTTTGGGTTTCTTCCTTATTTGTCAACTGCCTTGACCATTAGAACCAAAATGAATCTCCATGTGGTGACCCAGAGTGTAACACAAATGTAACAAAATCCAAAATGTAAATAAATGTCCTTTAATGCCTTCAACTTGGCCCCATTGTTCAATAATACTCAGTTGGAGATAAAACCTACTCAAAAATAGTCTTCAGAAGAAAGCAATGCAGTCCGAATTTAATGAGCAGATAGAGGTGAAATAAAAAAACCAAACGAACTACAATGATGAAATGTCCACAATGGAACAGGAGAAGTATTTACCAAATTCAAGGAGATAACAAGGTACAGTCTGTTGGAAGGATGCCAACCAAGATAACTTCAGACCAAAATAAAACATGTTTGCTTCTGGCAACACTGTGTTTTAACCGTCTCTCTTATATACTGTTCTCCCCAGCTGCCACCAATGAGGGGTATCATGGCCGCTTCCTCTCTCGTAAGCCAAGTTGTTTCCTTCTCCGTTCCTCCCTGCATGTCCTAGGATGCAGAGGGGATGGGCCTGGTTCTTCCTCTGACTGCCCAGCCGGCCTCTGCCCCTCCCTAGCCTCCTCCACAACCTCCGGAGCCACACCTCCACTCCCTGTGAGCTGTTCCTCCTCTCCCTCAGAGTCTGACTCTACCAAAGGCATGACACTCCCATGAATGTATACAATCCTGTATAGAAGACCTCTGTTGCATGATCATCATCAATTGGCAGTCAGAAAATTGTATAGATTAATTAAAGGTTCTGTACTTAGAGTTTTGCTTGCTTTGCAGAAGTTTCAGAGAGTTGGGTACAATGAACTAGGTTCTTGTGTTTTTACTTGTTATTTTTAAAAAGAGACATTTTTAGACACATAGCAGTGTAGTTCTAATCACTATGAATAAATCTTTTATTAATAACAACACCCACCAAGTACTCTATTTTATTAAAGAAAACTATTCAGAAATTGACAGTTCAGCAATGGAATAAGAGAATTCAGATCTATGTGGATATTAGTCATAATTCAACATTTTCCTTTTAAGTATTTATTCAGAATGCTAAAGGAAAACATAATATTTTAAAATTAGATTCCTCCCAATCTATACAGTAGCTAGTAGAACTATGGCTACTGTTGTGACAAAAATAGCAATGGCCTCTGCAAGTGTGTATTTCCAAACTTAAGCGAAGAACAGCTCTAACAGCTCTAATATGATGGTTTGGCATTTGAATCTTCAAGTTGGAAGATATTCACAAAATTTATTTATCAATCTCTACTGGCTCAATTGCTTATCTTTGAGCAGGCCATGAAATAAAGTTGTCATAGCAAGCAATTTGGAAAAGAAAATCAGCCACAGATTTTTGATGCACATATAGAATCATAACTAATCCTGAACAGGATATGGATATGAATGCCAGAGTTTTTAAGGATCTAAATCTTATATAATATTATTCAGTAATTAAAACTACAGAAGAGAAAAGAAAATACTATGCCATAAACTGTTAGCTCTTCAAACACCGGGTATCCCTTGATTAAATTATGATTAGAAATCAACAAAATCTTTCAAATTTTTACAAAAGAATATGGATATAACAAACCCCATATAATGGAGTGAAATAATCTAAGTTTGTTTTAATGTTATAATGCCACCTTTCATGAAATGGTCCTGTATGGAAAGTTATAAATTTGGGGATAAGAGAGTTAGGAGGTTTGATGATTCAGGATTATAAACAATAATGAGGTCAGGAATATTTAGCCGATCCCTTTAACCTTCCGTCTCTTTTTTAATTAAGTCACTTGGAGGAGCTCTCTTGTATATATGGACAGTGTGTACCAACATAATCACACATACATATAACTTATTGCTTAATTGTGTATATGTATCTAAGTGAATCCCAGTAAAAATATATTTTCGGATAGTTTTGGTTTTATTTAAAAACAGCATAAAACCCTACCTACACATGAGAGTAGTAATGGCAAACTTTTTGGATTGGCATGTCAAGCATTTGGAAAATACCTAACTAGACTTGTTACACACACACACATATGGGGAAAAAATCTTCATAAATTTTAAATTGAGGAAACTCTGGTCTCACAATGCCTTTGTTCTCAAATGGCTTTGGAAAATGCTCTATGTGGCATCTGCAGCCTTAAAAACCACATCGAAACATGCCCTTTTCTCATGGTTTTTTTTAGAAGTTGTGAAAGTGTCATGAGAGCCATGGTGAATTGGCTGCAGCAAGTTGCCCATGGTGAGTTGTTGTAGACTCACTTCTGGAATGTCTGGAGGTTATAAAGAACAGACCTCATTCTCACATGGCCTCTGCAGTCTCCAAAAGTAAGATAAAGTACCCATCATTATCTCATTGTTTTTGGAGGCTCCAGAGGCAATGCAAGAACATCTCATGTGACTTCCAGAGACCACATAAGAGACATCCCATTTTTGCATGGTTACCATAGTCTCCACAAATTGCATGAAAATGGTATGTGCTTTTAAGAATAGCTGTTGGGTATTGAGAAATATTGGCAAGTCACCTAAAATGTCATGGCATGTCATCTTTGATACACGTCATAGATTTGCCATCACTGTACTAGACAAATTCAATGCAAGTGGAACAATGCTTTTATTCTTTCCCTCGCATTAAAGCTATTCATATGCTAAGGCAAGGCTCCAATCTCCCTATGTGTCTACAGACTTTATCAACAATCTTTTTTTCAAGTTTTTTACCAGTTGAAATATAAAAGCCAATTACGACTGAAATAGTTTTTCCTGTTGTGATACTCCAGTTGTGGTACCACAGTTCTGGAATGCCTATCCTGCTCCTAACCCAATTCTACAATGTCATAGTTGTCCAATGCTTACCATGAAATTTCTAATGTTTCATCTTTCGATTTTAAAATTTTATATTTGTATTTTTAATGGATTGATGTTGTATTGAATGCACCTTGCATTTTACACATGCTAATTACTTCTGCTGATATGGCCTAAAACTGAACTTATCTTCTTTGGAATTTTACTACTGACTCACATTCAGTTTGGAATGAAATCCTATTTCAAGATCTCCTTTTTGAGTACTGTTATCATGCATATTTTCCATCCTATGTCTGTGGATTTGGTTTTATGTTTCTTAGGCAAACTTTTACATTTTTCTCTGGTAAATTGCCATGCTAGTCATACTTAAGTAGTTAAAGTATAAGATATATCTAGAAGACTTCCAAAAGCATCTCTCTCTCTCTCTCTCTCTCTCTCTCTCTCTCTCATCTAATCTATCTCAAAATCTCTTAACTTCTGATAATTCCATATTGTTTCAAGGCTGATACAGTTTGGTGTCTTTAGATTGTGATCTAGCCTGACTGGTTTATATTTCCTTGGAGGCTCTTTTCCCCAGTTTTTAAAGAAATGGTAACATTGTGCTCCTCCATTCATCCAGTACTTCATCTGTTCTCCAAGATTTCATATGCATAAAAAGTTTGGCCAGGCCATTAGTTTCTTCAGTAATCTAGGATTCATTTCATCTGGCCCTGGAGATTTAAACTCATTAATGTAAATAGATATTTGCTGACCGTAATTTATATCAACTCAAGCTTCAAACTTGCCTCTTCATCCTGCTGTTTACAATTGTTGGGTGGAAAATATATCCTCTTTGAAGAAGATTGAGTCAAATTAGCACTGTGTAGCTCTGCTGTTTCTTATTATTTGTTGGCATTCTGCTCTCTTTCCTAAGCAGCTACTATACATATCTCTTATATTTTGAACATATTTTAAGTAGTCCTTTTGCTGATCACAGCATCTTTCTTTAGTTTGTAAATATTACAATTTTTGACCTAATGGAATCTCTAAGGTTCTGGGTTCCTTGTGTTTCTTACTGGAGACCAATCTTTATTTATGTATTCATTTCTTTAAACATTTTATATACAGCCATAATAACATAAACCACTCTTGATGATTAAAAATATTTTTGTATCTCCCATATTGTACTTTACCTTCCAATACCAGCTCATATTGCCTTTTTTTTTTTTGTTCTTGACAGAGTTGCATTCTTTATATAGAGCTGGCTCATAAACTGGAAGTCATTCTGGAATTGTAGCATTTGTTCAAAGACCAGGTAACAGCAGTGGTCAGGAAAGTCTTGAGATAGTTACACTGCTGAAAAAGTAACACCTCTTCTGGATCAGGAGACCATATTCATGGTCACTCATGCTTAATCTATGTAGGTTGTCCTTGGACTCTCAAGAAGCTTCAACTGTCCAGCATGCAACAATTCAAGTGAATGCCTCAAGGTTTCTGCATATAATTTGAATGTTCTCTTTGATAGTTCTCTTCAGATGCAATTCAAGATATTGGTTGTCACATTCTTCACTAATATGTATGGAGCTACATTCGTCCAATGGCCTTTAAGATCTAGTTGAATAGGGCTAGGGTTAGGATACCGTCATCTTGAAAATATCAGAGAGAAGTCTTCTTAATTCATTTAATTCTCTTTGGAACAGCATGCCATCAGAAATTAGATTCTCCCTCTCCCTGCTGATTTTGAGAAAGCTCACTGAACTATGTCCATAAAAGCAGAATCTTCTTGTTATGGGTTTTCTTCATATTTGTAATTTTAAATCTTCATTTTATACCAGGTTTATCATATACATAATTTAATTAAATTGTTTCATTTGTCTAAAATATTCATATTGTAAGATGGTTTGTGAGTCCTTTGTCACTGGAATGGCATGAAAATCCCAACCTGTAAGTAAATCCATCCGTCCATCCATCCATCCATCCATCCATCCATCCATCCATCCATTTATAGTGTTGCTGTTATCCATTCTTCCATTTACTTTGAGCCAAAATGAATGTTGTTTCATTTCAATAGCTTATGGAGTAATTGTGTACAATTGCTTTGTTTTAATTCTGTTAGTTTTGCTTCTTTTAAGTGAATTGGATTCTTCAAGTGTTATACTCATTAGTGGACACAGGTCTTTGTTATATTTATTAAATTAAGTTATATTTATTAAATTATGCTATATTTTTTAAATTAAGATAAGCCTTAAGCTTATCTTTTTTATTTCTCATACCCTGAATATTAATGTATAAAACAACAACAAAAGTATTAACTTTATGAACCAGTTTTTTCTAATTTTTCACTTTGTAATTTAATAAACCCATAGCATCAATTCTTCTATTTTCTTCAACAGTCTAATGCACTAGTTCATATTTGAAATCCTTATTTTTTTTTAAAATCATTATCCCTGTAGATTTGCTCTATTTAAAGCCCTGCTGAAATATTGCACCATATTTGTGGTTGTATGGTTCAGTCTATCACCTAGCATTAATCACAGTCCCAAATATAATGCAGTTAAATTCAAATTACCCCAGTTTTATAAATAAATATAGTTTTATAAATAAATAAAATACATTCTTGTTGACTCAGAAACTCCATAGAAAGTCACTCCCTGGTAATAAGCCTAAAATAATAGCCTATTAGTGAAATAATTATAATTCCCAGTGTGTTGGTATATAGAAACAAAATAGGAATGATACTTTAGTTACTTCCTTATTGCCTAATCTACTGTGTGTCTATCCAAGCTCAACTCTGACTGAATTGCAAAGATGTGTAACAATAGCAAATGTTAATATGATTTCAGTCTATTTAGCTATGTCAGAAAGTGCTGTTTTAATCTCTTTTAAGATAACAGTGTTGATCAACAAATCCTTCACCTCACACCTTCTTCTAATTCCTCTTCCTTTCTGTTAGTGTAATGTATAAAGCTATTTTTGTATTTTCAAACAAAAATGCTCAAAATGCAATTATGTGAAAATGGAAAAGACAAAATGAAATATCTAAAGTACACATAAAACATATTCTGAAATTCAAAGAACATTCTTAGGCTATAATGTGTCTTTATATTTGTAAATGTGAATGTCTGCAGCTCCATTGAAATCAATTATCTTTTGAATACTATAAAACCAGAAAATTTGTTATATCTTTAAAATCTGAAGATAAATAGTAGTACAAACAAATATTTATAGGATGAGAGGTTAATCAGATGGGAATCAATCATAGTTGGGTTAGCTGGGATAATTATGCACATGTATAGCAGATGACTCTCAATCTCAAGGAAGATAAAAGAATGAACATTGACTTATTAGATGGATGAAAAGAGATTGGAAAACAAGTTTCTTTCTATTCCTATGTTCAACAGTGGGCTCTGTTGCTTCTGTATGTCAGCACTTCAAGGTAAGTCACATAAGGATACAAATTCCACAAGCACTTTTATTGAGGAATATATTGTCAGAATCTTGAAAACCTGCCAGTTTTCATCTTCCCCCTCTTATACTGAACAGAATCAAGGTGGGATTATTTTGAGTTTATTTCCTTACGTACTATTCCTTCCAAGCACTAAGTTAGCATCTACTTAACAGTTTTAACATTCCTTCTTCAATGTTTATAAGCACACAACTCGACACTGCCTTCCCTGTAAGACTGAGTCTCCCTCACAAACATGAAGAAGAGTCCTGCACATCACTTTAGAAACTAATTACAGACTTGTTCCCTCACTTTCAATTTGCATGTCCACAAAATCAACAAACAAATCTTGTCACACAGAGTTTGCTAGAGTTAGAACAGTTTCCTCTCTTCTCACTGTATAGAAACTAGCCAAGGGTGGGATTCACCAGTTCACACCTATTCGCTAGAACCGGTTGTTAACATTCTAAGCAGTTTGGAGAACCAGTTGTTAGAAGAAATTACTGGCCTAATCCTGTAAGGAAGGCAGGAAGGAAACATTCTGGTGTTGCTTATAGAAACTGCCTCTCCATTAACCTCTATTACATTCTTGGCAGGACTAGACTTCCTGTCTCAGGAACGTCTCTGGAATTTTTCCCCCCTCCTTTACTGGTACTTTGCTTGTGTGGAATGACCATTCAAAGTTATAAGGGCACTGAAAAAAGTGACTTATGACCATTTTTCACATTTACGACTGTTGCAGCATCCCCACAGTCATGAGAGGCCAGACAAGGAGATGTGTGCCTCGATGTGAGTTATATTGAGTTGGCCACACCCAGCCAATAACATGACCACCAAGCCATGTCCACCCAGTCACATGACCACCAAGCCATGCCCACCACCTAAGCTATGCCCACAGAACCGGTTGTTAAAAATTTTGAATCCCACCCCTGGAACTAGTACTGAAGAGTTTACCATGATGAGAATCACAAAATCCTATTCATCCTGTGTTTCACTTTATATTGATAGCAGTGGCAAGTCAGAATTTGGGGGATTGTAATGGAATTTCAGACTAGTGTATCAAGTATGGTTTGTACATCCATTGCTTTCTCCCATGGTCTCTCCAATCCAGGGTAACCATTTCAATGAATTGGATATTCAAAATGTCTTGTTGTTTGCCTAGAGTTCAGAATATTTTCTACTTCATATTCTTCTTGATTCTGCAGAATGGAAGTGGGTTGGGATGAACTGTTCTTCTAATGCTCCAATGTGTTTTATCTCAGTAACTCATCTCTCAGTTCAGCACCAAGACCTATATAAGTCAAAATCATTTTATCTCACTTCTCTGAAATATAACTGAAAAATTTGATGTAAATTTCAGACAAATGGTTATCCAGCATCTTTTTTAAAACTTCCAGTGTTGGAGCATTCACAACTTCTGGAGGCAAGTTGTTCCACTGATTAATTGTTCTAACTGTCAGGAAATTTCTCTTTAGTTCTAAGTTGCTTATCTCCTTGATTATCTCCCATTACTTCTTGTCCTGCTCTCAGATGCTTTGGAGAATAGCTTAACTCCCTCTTCTTTGTAGCAGTCCCTGAGATATTGGAACACTGCTATCATATCTCTCCTAGTCCTTTTCATTAAACTAGACATACCCAGTTCCTGCAATCGTTTTTCATATGTTTGTTTAGCCTCTAGTCCCCTAATCATCTTTGTTTCTCTTCTCTGCACTCTTTCTAGAGTCTCAACATCTTTTTTACATTGTGGCAACCAAAACTGAATGCAGTATTCCAAGTGTGGCCTTACCAAGGCATTATAAAGTGGTATTAACACTTCACATGATCTTGATTCTATCCCTCTGTTTATGCAGCCTAAGACAGTGTTTGCTTTTTGGACAGCTGCTACACACTGCTGGCTCATATTTAAATAGTTGTCCACTAGGACTCCAAGATCACTCTCACACTTACTACTATTGAGCAAGGTACCACACATACTGTACCTGTGCATTTGATTTTTCTTGCCTAAATGTAAACCTTACACAGCTCCTTTGCCTGCCTCTTCTTTCAACAGACTCAAGCCAAAAGTCACTCTGAGAAGTCTATAGAAAATTCTCTGGCTTACAAAACTACAGCAATCTTGAAACCACCTGACCTAGATAATCCAGACAAACAAGGCCACCAAGCCAAGTTTGCTTGTTTATTTATTTATTCAATTTGAATGCCACCTGATTCCAAATGACTCTAGGAATTTACAACAATAGAATATAGAATAACATCATAAAAATGAGAAAATTCAAAACTAACCAGAGGTGCTTGGTTGAGGTGAAATGTCAGGAAAACCTTGAATGGTTACCAAAGCAAAAAGTGAGTTCTGAAAAAGGAGAAAGCACAAGAAAGAACCTCAAAATAATTCTGTTTGGATTAAGCAGGGTATATAGTAAGTTGAAATGAGCAGGTATTTTGACAGGCTTCCAAGTGTTTATTACAATACCTTAACACATGAAAGTATTTCCTAGCAATTCCTGTTTATCTATCTTGAAGGGCTGACATTGGTGTGGGAGGATGGCTCTGTTGTTAGTTCAAGGTGTCAGTAGAAACAAAAAAGGCTTAGCTGATTAGTTTAAAGTAGAGACACAAGATTAAATACATGGCAGATTCATTTAATAAGGTATCTCAGAGACCCTGTCTGCAATATTCTATATCTGCTTTGGTATTAATGGGAAACTCAAAGAACTATGGAGAAGTAGAAGTAGAAGAAGGACACCATTATTTTCTCTTTCCTCATTAGTCATTCATCAGAGACTCTGGCAGTTGAATATATGCAGCTAGAAGTAGAACTTCTAGATTAGAACTGGAGGTGGAACAGCATAAGAACTTAAATTGGTAGGAGAAAATTTAACTAAACAGTATTGTTACTCAGTTTTCATTTTGATAAATCCAAACCTGCCAAGAGTTCGACAAAATTAAAATCTTTGGAGGATTTTCTTGCATTGATGTGCATAACTACATAGTGGACATATGTATTAGATCAATGGTACAAAGCTTTTTATTATTAGACAACCATACTTTTAAAGGCCGCTTAGTGTGCACATGCTAGAAGGTAATGGGTGAGAACAGGACCAAAGCTATATTTGATTTCACTGAATTAAAGGAAAATTCCTTTTTAGTAATGTGCTTCATCATTTTTTTTTCCCTTTCTGTCCTGTTCAATGTTTTCATCATACCTGCAAACAACTTTTGAAGAGACGAGCACACTAATGGCTTTCGGGCCTGTCTGAAACCTGAGGTCATGTGCACCACTGTTCTGTACAGGCAAATTGTAGTTTCAAAGAGATAAAATATATCCACTGATAAAACTGATTTATCAGATTATTCCATTCATTTTTCATAGCCATCAGAGGTATGAAATGCTATGCAAATGTGATTCCATGTTTGGCCATTGCAGTTGGTTTTAGATTTGGCTCCAAGAGTCAAAACTAAGCGCTTCAGCTGAAATATAAACAGCAGAATTATATGATGCAGCCCACATAACTCTTTATTTTCTTTAAACATTTAGGTTGGTTGGTTTGTAAAATATATTTATGAGGGCCCTCAGGAAAAATCCCTTTAGAATTCCCAGCTCCTTAGGTCTAATAGATAATACAGTATATTAACAGTTGCTGTCAAGACACTTCAAAATTTGCAATTCCATTTCTACTTTGGCTGGTGCTCTGGAACTGAGTGTCCCCTGGTAGTTAATGTGATATGAGCAGTCTGTCCACCTTTAGTAAAGCACAACAGTTCTCTGTATTCTTGGCCAGACCCTTTGAAGCAGAGCCCTCTGTCATCAGCTTGAGACAGTTTATATAGAGTTACAGCTCCTCCTTGGACCATTTCTTCCCATTTGAAAAATTGCCATTGTGATCTCCCCAGCCTGCCAAGTTGGCAGACTCTATTATGAAATCTGGACTTGAGCCAGGAATCACTACAGCATTTTGAACCAATGATCTGTGTCAGCCATCAACTTGATTCAGCACTCCCTCTTGCATAGGCAGAAAAAAGTTCCTGCTAATATTTGGAAGTGGGCAGAGCATCTTGGATTTGTATAATGTAGGAATAAGCCTCCATTGCATTTTCAGCTACTTGAAATGCAGAGTATCTTAAAAAAAAATCTAACATTTGGATAGATTCTCAAAGAATTTGAATAACATCATCAAGCAATAAGTTTTTTTGATATGTATCACAGCTTTGACTGATCTCCTTGAAGTCATTGGGAGCTGTCTTAAATATTTTGATGCCATGTGCCCACTTTATGCTCCAGATAAATAAAGATAGAAAAAAATGAGGAAAAAATATCTCTGCAAAAGTCTACTGGTAATTATGTTCTGCCTTCAGAGTTGACAGTTCCTTAAATCAGCCCAGGTGTATCACAAAGCTATAGTAAAAACGTAGTTCCTTTAAGTTATTCTTACCCAATGTATTGTCTGCAAATGTCCTGGACTACAAATCCCATAACTTTCACACTGTATCAATCAATGTCACAAGTTGTATGAATCTGATAAGAGTTGTCCTCCAGCACATCTGCAGGGCATTATTAGGTTGCAGAAGATGGATTTACTGCTTTGAGGGCAATAGAAACTTTTCCTGTTGGATAGCCATGAAGCCATGAATTATAGAAATCCTTTAAACCCAGCAGATGCTTTGCTTTTATTTAGCAATAGCATTTTTATTCCAGGAAAGGTAGAAGACCCCAGGATGAAAGTCTTGCTCTTAAAGCAAGATGTTTACCTAGCAATTAAAATATAGAGAACAAAACAGTTGCCTGGCACTTATACAAAACATCACGTCTGCTGGGTTATATAGGGTCCTAAGCAAGACCCCAAATATTCAAGGTGCCTTTAGAATTCTTGAGAAAATATGTACCAATCATTCCTTATATTAACTGGCAGTCTGTCTTAACAAGGGAAATTGTCAACCTGCCATTACTATAGTATGTGATGAGGAAGATGGAATTTTGTTGCGATTATTTTTTCATTTATTTATTTGTAAAATGTATGAGCCACACACCTTGCCATACAGTGACCCTGGGCGGCTTACACTATTAAAAAAAATAAAACTGTGTAATTTATAAAGATACAAATACAATACTGTAAATACTATAAAGTCAACCTAGGTAAAAAGAGGAGAGGATAATATGATAAGAGCAGGAGAGGGTTGGATCTGTTCATCAATCACCCCAAACATGAAGTTCCTCTGTTGGCGAGCCGTCAATTGGCAGGGATAGGGTCTTTAAGCTCTGTTCAGGAAGGGTGGTGCTTTCCTCACTTGGGGAGGTAAGATGATGATGATGATGATGTTGATGATGATAAAGAAGAAGAATCAGAGGAAGAAGGAAGAGGGGGAGAAAAAGAAGAAGAAGACAACAAATTACATTACAAAATATTCTAAAAATCATCCAGAGCAATATTTTAAAAAGGTATGATATATTCCCCACTGCCTCCATCCATGTGGCATCTCTGTTTTATCCTGAAATCAATGGTACTTAAAGTGCTTGATTTTGCCTCTTCTTCTTTTTGTCTATGCATGCTTTCACAACAGCCAGTCCCTATAATCCACTTCAGTATTCAGAGTGTAATTGGACAAGCCAAACACAGATTCTTGATTTTATCTAATCTACTTTAAATTAATCAAAATTAACCCTGTTGATTATAACAAGCATTTGTTAATTCTCACACAGGAGATTTGGAGTACAGACAGGAATACTGAAATCAGACCCAAAGTGGTTGTAATATTTAATTCTTGGGGGGGGGGGGATTTGCATGTGCTATGCATCTTGCGATAGCTGGGGTTTTTTGGATTTTTTTTTAGAAATGCTTCTTTACACAATTTTCCCTTGTTCTAACTAAATAAGCTGCTCACTGTAGCTAAGAGAGAATATTTCTTGTTTCTAGGCCAGAGAATAAGTCTTGGAGTTGTTCAGTTATTTACCAGATTTCTTCCATCATTTCTTTGACATTTCCATCTGCTTTTGGGAGCTATCCCACTGTTGCATGCCTGCCAGTAGTGTTCATTGCACAAGGATCTTGGCATCTGAACCACTGATGACACATAGTAAACTTTGGAGAAGAAATCTTAATTTTCAGTATGTTTTTCCCCCTTTTCCAACATCCTTTTGGATGTTCTCCCAAAATATCATCAACACAGTCTGGGCATGTTAAGGACAAAGAAAAAAAAGAGTCACACAAAGATCTATTTGCAAGATATAAAGGTGAAAAGGAGTCTCATTTGGACAGGTCTTCATACATATTCTGTATAAGGAGGCTGTAGAATGTATAAGTATCTCCATGGATGAATATCAGCAATACCAATATAAGAAGTAGAGCCAAGGAAAGATATGGAAAAGGAAAGACAAAGCTATGTGCCCAAGAAAAGACAGAGTGTTCAATCTTTTTCTTCTGTAGAAAGTATATGTCAGGGCTTTTTTGGGAGGGAGAGGGATGATAATTGAAAAAGGACATTAAACTGTAATGCTAAAACACTGTTATTTCAATCTAATCAACAAAGCACTCATTTTTCTCCCTGTCAGCTTTCTTCTACCTTTTTTTACAGGACAATTATAATTGACCATTAGCATGTTCTTGCAAATATTCTGATCCAGATCAATCAATCAATTTAATACAACCACAGCAGAGGTGGTATTCAGCAGGTTCTGACCAGTTCTGGAGAATCGGTACCGGAAATTTTGAGTTGTTTGGAGAACCGGCAAATACCATCTCTGACTGGAGATTTTACAATATCCTTCTCCTGCCATGCCCACCAAGCCACGCCCACAGAACCAGTAGTAAAAAAAATTGAACCCCATCACTGAACCACAGAGTTGTAAGAATGGACATATTTGGACATTATGTCTATTTCTCATGGAACTAGTGGGCAAAAGATTTTAAGCTCAGTTGGACGGAGCCAGGAAAGCTATCTGAAGTTATGTCGAGTCCAATTACTCGAAGGATATATATTGATAATTTCAGGTTGCAACCTCCTTCCAGATTATAACAGAAGTTACTTGCCTATAGTAATTGTCTAGGGCAAATTCAGTAGACATACTAGCCTGCCTTATCTAACTGAATTAATTACATTAACAAATTATTAATGCTTTGTTTATGTTTGATCTAAAGAGATTATGCATATCTCATTTCATAGTGTTTTTTTTTTTTTTAGGATTCCATGCTATTATAGTGTTCTACTGGCTTACATTCCATAGATAGAACAATCTCTTAAACTGTTTTTAGTTAGTGATAGAACATTAAGAGCTGAAAATAGGAAACAACTTAGAGTTTCAATGGAAATTTCTGGGCAGATCTTAAGAGCCTTTGAATTTGGCGAATGTAAGGATTATCCAAAAGTTATCCAAAAAGTTTCTCTCTTAAAAGTCAGAGTAGGGCTATAGTCTTTAAAACAGGTTGCATGGTGTATGATTCTGAGAAGGTATGGTTTCTGAATTCAAAACCTTGAATAAGCAGGCAATTGAGGATCTGGTCAAAAATGTTTTGGCAATTTGTAAGGTTGAGAGAACTAGTAGATGTGTGAACACAGATAACATAAGGACCGAGGACGTATCCATTACTGCTTTATGATTTGATTGAATCTGCTCAGAATCCAACACTAATGATGCCATTGTCTAAAAACCTAGATTTGATGAAAGTTACTATAAAAAAGTTATTTTAATTACCTGCCACTAAATCATTGTGTTGCATATGTTATTTCTCTTATCAAGTTTTTTTTTGTTTATGCCTCATTTTTTCATAAATTACATAATTTAAATACAATATGCTGAGTAAACTGGAAATGCTGATTAGTACCTAACTTGTCTTGAGGCTATTCTTGCTTTATGCTTCAGTTCTTCTCTTTATATATCTGTTGTCTTCCAGGTGAGATCCTACTTTCTCCTTCATCTTAAACTAATTTGAGTTTAAGATGAAGAGTGGCAACATGCTATCTTATCTTACCCAAATGCTTTTAGGTAGAGAAAGGAACTACTGTGTTAAAATTCATTGTGTCATCATGAAACCAGCTGCTATTGCATATATTTGTACATTTGTTTCTTACTTAAGCCTATTTAGAAATATTTGCATTACAGTAACCATTTTTAAAGTATTTATTTATTGTTTTGTACTGAAAGGCCTATTGGTGTTTATGGATTAGTACAGAAACCTTCTAGGGTAATGTTTACTATAAGAAAAATTCATATGGAAATAGTAGTAGTAATTGTATGAGAAAGTTACAAATTGCTGTCATCTCAGCTCAAGACAATGATTGTGACCATAACAAAACAAAATATGAATGCCTTAAGAGTGCAAAGCCATGAAGAACCTATAAAATATTTTGTTGCTTGTACTTCAATTACCTCTCTACAAGGACATTTTAAGGTCTTAGAATTCCATTTGATTAGCTCTTCCTTGGGGCACAGATTCATTTCCAAAAGACATATCATGAGATAGAAGATCAGTAACAAAATTAACATGTATATCGTCTCATCTAGTTTTGCCTAATATAATGCTCATTTTATATATTTTTCAGGCTGGATGACTTCAGGCTTTTTCCATTAAGAAGGTTCAGAAATAATTAGGAAGGTAGAGATTATGAGGACTATGAGAAACAGGTATTTTTCATCTTGATAAAGCACATCATACCACACAAATAGTATGATATTCTTTACTGGGTCGAAAAGGTGATGAGATTCACTTCAGCCAGGCATTTTTGGATTGCCCTGAATCCTTGAATAGCTGAAAGGTTCACCTTATGCACAGAAGCATCTTTTAGCTGTTGAAATTGCTGTAACATGCCACTGGAGCAAGCACTATGAAGCAGTGTGACTACTTTACTTTGCTATTAATCTTTGTCAAAGCAATGTCTCCTTTGAAGATCAGCCCTATGTGACTGAGAAAATAGATATCTATATTCCTTCAGAAGAAAAATACAACACACATGCTACTCCTTCCTGAAATGTTATCTCCATAAATAACAACATGATGTGGTAGCATGGTTTAGTGACAGGCCCAAAGTTATCACTAAGTTTTCATGGCTAACTTGAATCTAAGCTCCAAGAGTATTCTTAATAACATACAGCCCTTGTTTACTCAGTTGTAGAAGTAGTGCTATTTATTGCCTGTATGTGTAAATAACTAAACACAGTATAAACCAGGGGTTTTGACCACTTCTGGAGAACCGGTAACGGAAATTTTGAGTGGTTCAGAGAACTGGCAAATACCACCTCTCACTGGAGATTTTAGAGTATCCTTCCCCTGCCACAGCCCCAAGCCATGCCCACAGAACCGGTAGTAAACCAATTTGAATCCCACCAGTGGTATAAACATAAAATAAAGCAACAATAAATATGATAACATACTGTCAACAATATAGTAATAATTCTCTTCTGACTATTAACTATTATTGCAATCACAAATTATAATATGTTAAGGCTCACATGTTATTTTGGATTTCCAGAATCTGAAGGTAGCATCTATGGATTTGGGATACCATGGAATTCTGTTCTATCTAGATCTAGTATCCATGGGTGTTGTCATGCATAGAATTTGGAATCCAAATGCCCATGACCATTATTTTTATCACCTTCTCATCAGAATTAGGTGATAAGACCATTTTGTAGAGTGGATTAATCATGATTTATATCTTATCTGTGTCCAATCTGAAAGTGATTGAGAAAGAGAACCCAAAACAGCATAATTTTAATTTTATCTCTGTTTATTCAGAAGACAATCACACTTCAGTCAAACTTCTCCCAGATAAGGGATATGCCTGCAGTAAATTATATATCCTTCAATATTTCTTAGCAAAAATATTGAAAGGATTCTTGGTGACTGTACTTTGGTAACAATGATTATTTTAAGCTGCCTCCAACTCTTAGATATTTCTAAAGACTCTTGTTTACCTATAGTATTTATTTATAAAGGAGTCTAACATATCATACATGTGTCTCCCTCTTTGTGTCTCACTTTATCTTAAGAAGAAAGCTGTGACATTGTTCAAGCTGAGAAATAGCCCAATTTAGGACTGACAGCTCAAGCCTTTCTTACAAGGGGGCTTTAGTGGAATTCTTTAATCATTTCAGACAAGGGAATCTCATCTTCTATAATAACTGCAGGACCAGGGGAGCATCTTTTCAGCATCTTTCTTGTCTCCATTTCCTCCAGTTCTTTGGAAGCTGGTTGATATGATCGTCTTTATTACTCCAGAAATCAGAGAATAGACAGGAAATACTATGCACAGCAAGCTGACTGATAAGCAAGAGCAAAACATGCTACTCAAACTGTGCACTGCTCCAAGTACCGTAAGTATTGGAGAAACATATCCTTATTCTTTTTTTTTCTTTCATTTCATGAAAAAATAATATATTGTTCTGTTGTACACATTTAGAAAACATATTGTTGGCATTTGTTTGACCATTTTATTTTCTTTTTAAAGAAAGCTATAAATGGGTAGCTGTTAAACTACCAAGCCACCATTTCCTGATGCCTTTTAAAAAGCCAATTACTACCATAGCTACAATGGTGAAAAACTAGAATGCTTGAGGTTTCGTACCAAGTATTTCTCTAAATGTCTATGGAGACTCTTAGTCATCCAGGTCATGATTGTCTCAAAGGTGCTTTTTCAAGAGGCAACTGAACTTTCTGGTTTTTCTTTGAAGACGTTTCACTTCTCATCCAAGAAGCTTCTTCAGAGCTGAGGAAAGAAAAACCAGAAAGTCCAGTTGCCTCTTGAAAAAGCACCTTTGGGACAAGTATTTCTCTGTTTCATATCTCATCATAGGCACAAGAGAAGAAAAGTGGTAGCACAGACAACTTCCACCAAAGGCAATTGTTGAAAGAAGAAAGCAAAACCAGGCCTAATTTCATCCTAGCTCACTTTGCCTGGTTTCCTGGCAGGAACAACAGTTGCAAAGAGCCACAAATATTCAAAGTATTCCAGCCCAAATGAATCTCAAAGGCTTTTGAAAGTAAAATCAGCAAAGTGAATGATTTGTCTGATTGCATGTAAACAATTAAACAATATATAAGCAGTGGCTCAAAGGAGCAAACTGTGAAGCTGTAAAGTTATTTTTTCCTCAACGTTAGGTGAAGAGGATGCTGGGTGAAGTGAAGCTTAAAAGTTTCAAATAATTGGAAAATATCCTGACTACAAATGTCTATGGAGATTCTCAATCAGCCAGGTCTTGGTTTTCCCAAATGTGTTTTTTTCAAAGCCTGTTGCCTTTTGAAAAAAACACCTTTGAGACATCCTGACCATAAGCATTGGAGACTTCACTGTTTCAAATGAAAGATTTCCTTTCTCCTCCTTCCCCCTCCTTCCCTTCCCTTTCTATCTTTGTTGGTGTGATGACCCGTAGTCTCTCAGAATAACCCAAAACCCAAAACATATATTAAAGTCCGGTAAAGCCTTCAACTTAACTTCACTGTTTATTAGGCACAGTTTAAAGTCGCAAAAGTAAATAATGAGGCAAACAGAAAACCAAAACAAACTGCATTGATGAGAGTTCTGAAGCAAGCCGAGATAACTAATTATAAACTCCAGGAAAATAACCGAGAAAAGTCCATGGGAAGAACGCCAGCAAAGATAAGCCTCTTTCAAGGTGAAACTAATTGACTTCAGCAATTCTAACTGCGCAGTTGCAAACTTATATACATAGCTCCCACCTGCAAGCCACAAGGAGGATCATGGTAATCTCCCCTTGAGTAGACCTCGCTTTTCCCTGATCCTCTCCTCCCTGTGTGACCTAAAATGGATAGGGGATGGGCCTGGATCCTCCTCTGACTGTTCAGCCGGCCTCTGCCCTTCCCCAGCCTCCTCCACCACCTCTGGAGCCACACTCCCACTCCCTGTTGACTGTTCCTCCTCTTCCGCAGAGTCAGTCTCCACCAGGGGCATGACAGTTCGATTCATCACAGCAACCATAAATTTAAGAGCCCAGCTATCAAAAACAAATGATATAATGGTTGAATGAATGAATGAATGACTATCATAGACCCCAGCTTCACAAACATCCCAAAATTAGAACACTAAGATACAATTCAGTAGAATAAGATCAGAACACGAATAAAAAGAAAAACTAAAATATAGTAAAATGAAATAAGAACATAGTAGACTACTCTCCATGTCATATTCTACTCAATGTAGTATAAGCAGTAATAAATCCAAAGCTAATTTGCTATTAGTAAAGCTTGAGTTCTACAGGCTGTAAATGGAAACTTAGCAACAGCTTGTGTTGTTTTAGGGTATTTATCTGCCAGAAGGAGTTTGACACAAAATTCATCTGGTCGTCCAGGGAATAAACTAATAATGTTTGGCAGAAACTTACTACACCTATTGCTGTAGAAGTTATAAGAGAGGAATACGTGGAGCAGTGATTCAATATTTTCAGACTGACAGACAGGTACAGAAGAAAGATTTCTTAAACTTTCCTTCCAATAAAGCTGATGGCAAGATGTAAACGCCCTACAGAATTTATTAGCTATAAACTGGTTAAGAAACTGGTCTGGTTTGAAATAGATCTCATTGGGTCTGAATTGTATTCCAGCTGGGATTTTGCTGTATTCAGTTTGACAGTCTGTATCAAGGATCCTTTGCCCTAAGTCTCTTTTTTGTTTTGTCCCACCCTCAGGATTCCTCTGGTGCAAAACCCAGTGTCTGAGCCTCACCTCCAATTTGCTGTTTCCAGATAAAATGGACTTTGAGTAGCAGAGGAGATACCAAACCTTGGGGTTAAAGTTAATCTTTAACCAGCATTTGAAAATGCTTAGCCATGCTCGTCACCCTTAGCAGCTCTGCCTCCAGTCACAGAGATGCACTAGGACATTTTTTGGTAGCTGGAAAAGGTTTAATAAGAAACTAGATTTTTTTGTTTATTATAAATTGGTACGTGAATTTAGCAGAGCTCCATAGAAGAGTTGGGCCAATGGTTTGCTTTCAAATAATTGCAGAGCAACTGGGATAAAAAGAAAGAAAGAATTGCTACTGTAGCTCTCTAGGCATTCAGAAAATCTCAGCAGTATGGACATTTCCCTTCCCTGTATACTACAGCACAAATCCCAAATATAAAAACCTGTTTGCCTGGTTTTCTATCAAATTTCCAGGGAAGTGCCTAATTTAACATAAATCCTTGTAAAGCGTATGGTCATAGTTTTCTCATAATTCATTTGCAATAGGTGATCCTTATAAAAGGTAGATTCTGCCACTATGATCTTCTTAGTCCAGCTGGTATCTGCAATAGAATTACCACGTCATCTGAATAAAGAAGTAAAGGTATTGTGAGGAATGAAATTCTTATTCTACTTCACCTTTATATAATAATAATAATAATAATAATAATAATAATAATAATAATAATAATAATAATAATAATAATAATAATAATAATAATAATAATAATAATAATAATAATCCGTATTTCTTCAAGTTCGACTTCACTGAGCACTTTGTTTCTGAGTGATGAATTGTCGTTGATCGGCTAATCGTAATTCAGTTATCCTTGAGTTTGGATATTCTTGTTTCCATAACTTGTATATCCTTTTTTGGTAGCCTCAAACCAGAAAAAAATTGGTAGCCTTTAGAAAAACAGCGATGCAAACTCGAGCTGACAGCTGGTGTAATAAAGCACTGCATGGACAGTTCCTTGAAAAGATCCAAGGAAAAGTAGATAAGGAAAAGACCTGGTTATGACTGACCAATGGAACAATGAAGAAAGAAACAGAAGGCCTGATTCTTGCAGCCCAAGAACAAGCCAGCAGAACGAATGTAATCAAAGCCAGAATAGAAAAATCTGCTGATGACCCCAAATGCAGACTCTGCAAAGAAGCGGATGAAACCGTCGATCACATACTGAGCTGTTGCAAGACAATAGCTCAGACTGACTACAAACAACGTCACTTGTGTCACAACTACCATCTGCCTGTAGCAAAGAACTGGTGGGATCATAAGCCTGTAAAAGTGGTCAAAAATGAGCATGCAAAACTACTGTGGGACTTCTGAATATAGACTGATAAAGTTTTGGAACACGATACCCCGAATATCATGATTGTGGAGAAGAAAAAAGTGTGGATCATCGACATTGCCATACCTGGTGACAGCAGAATCGAGGAGAAACAACTTGAAAAAGTCACCAGATATCAGGACTTGAGAATCGAACTGCAGAGACTCTGGCATAAACCAGTGCAAGTGGTTCCAGTGGTACTCGGCACACTGGGTGCTATGCCTAGGCAAGCACTTAAAAACAATTGGCACTGACAAGATCACCATTGGTCAGCTGCAGAAGGCCACCTTACTGGGATCTGCTCACATAATCCGCCAATATATCATGCAGTCCTAAACACTTGGGAAGTGTTCAACTAGTGATTTGTGATACGAAACCCAGCATGGTTATCTCTTTTGTTGTGTATACTGTCATTTTTGTGTATAATACTAATAATAATACTATTAATAATACTATTAATAAAACTATTAATAATACTAATAATAATACTAATAATAATACTATTAATAATACTAATAACAATACTAATAACAATACTACTAATACTACTACTAATGCTACTACTAATACTAATACTAATACTACTAGTACTAGCACTAGCACTAGCACTAGCACTAGCACTAACACTAACACTAACACTAACACTAACATTAACACTAACACTAATACTAGTATTAATACTAATACTAATACTAATACTAATACTAATACTAATACTACCGTGTTTCTCATATAATAAGGCCGAGTCTTAATTTTTTTGAGCCCCGAAAAAACGGCTAGGCTGTCTTTTCGGGGGTGACTTAATTCCCCCCCTTGCATCCTCAGGTGGGCAGGTGGTGACAGCTTGGATGTTGACCTCGGTGTTATTGGAGCACTTCATATCGGGAGACCTTCCGCCACCATTGCTTTCCCTTCTCCCCGTGCTGCCGCGGCGTTTGGAGCAACGCCACAGCGTTTGATGCAGCCACGCGGCATTTGGTGCAGCCATGCGGGGCCGGCCAGGGCTCCTCCCTGCAACCAGAGCCTGGTGGAGACACTCGGCTTCAGGTGCTCCTGTCGCCACCTTCCCGGGCTTCGTTCGAAGGCAAAGCCCATTATTTTAAAAATGACGCCCTACTATCGGTACGACAAAGCCTCTCCTGCCTGAGAGGGCAGCCGGGCAGCCCAACCCCATGTGGGGAGGTGAAACTCTCAGGGCCGCAGTGCAGGATCGGCCCATCCTGGGAGAAGTGCCCAGCCACCATCCCTTCCTGGCGCAGGGCAGAGCGTGAAGAGGTTCACCTGGGGTGCCCAGTGCAGCTGATATACGGGTCCTCCTGCCCGGTGGCAGAGCTCTAGCCAAGGCAGCAAGCGCCTCCCCACTGGGCCCTACACTCATCCTGCCAGGGCCGCGCCGGAGCCGGGCGGGCTGGGCAGAGCCGGGAAAGCAAGCCGCAGGTGCGCGCCTACCTGCCAAGCGAAAGAGCCAGGCCAACCTGAGCTTGACTTCCTTCCCAACTCCCTCTAGCCCGACCTCAAAGGGGCCACCAGGAGAGGCCGCCTGAGGCAGTGATAGCACCCACCCATCTGTGGACAGGGAGGCAAGGTGACAGCCTGCACTGCATCCTCCTCCAAGCTGAGCCCCGCCAAGTGAGTGCCTCTGCCTGATGCCCATGCCGCTGCAGCTTTTGGAGCTGCCGGCATGTTTGGAGATGCGTGGGGCCGAGCTGGGCGAGGGGTGGAAAGGACGGGCAGCTTCAAGCTCTCTCCGCTGGACCCGCTGGCCAGGGAAGCAGTGCTGCCATCGCCTCACCTCCCTGTCCACGGATGGGTGGGTGCTATCACTGCCTTAGGCAGCCTCTCCTGGTGTGCCCCTTTGGGGTCGGGCTGGAGGGACTTGGGAAGCCAAGCTCGGGTTGGCCCAGCTCTTTCGCTTGGCAGATGGGCGCACACTCATGCAAGAAAGTATGGAGACATTTGCCAATTACATAAAATTTAATTTTGTACCAAAGGATTTCTCTGGTGCTCTATTTTTGATCTACAAATATACTCTATGCTGTTGCCTTAGAAGACTTTTTTATTTTTAATATATAATATATTATATGTATGTATGTATGTATGTATGTATGTATGTATGTATGGTATTCAGCTTTGTTTGGGTATTTTCCCATGTCATTATAGCAAACATCTGGGCACAAACAGACCCCACACCCGATTCCCCAGCTCAAACACACCCCACCAGGCACCCAGATGAAACCTAGCTTCCTAATAAATGATAGCAGTCTGTTTACCTGAAGCCAAGCTGCACTAAAAGCCTCCAATACAGGAACACAATGTTGCCAGCCAATCAAGACAAAAAAAGCCACAAAACAGACAGAAGATATTAGAAACACCAATCAAGCAGAACACAACAAACTCCAAGACCAATAAAAACAGTCCAAGAATCCCAACCAATCAGGATGAAGAAAACACCATTCTAACACAGCAGTAGGCTAGCACCAAATTTAAAACAGAAACAACTGTAAAAGTCTGACTCACAGACGAACACAATACACAAGCCTGATAATGGCAGATGAGATTTTGCCGAAACGTCGTTACAACTTTAAAAGTACAACTATAATGACATGGGAAAATACCCGAACAAAGCTGAATACCATAGATACCCGCGAAAACTTAAGAATATATATATATATATATATATGTATGTATATGAAAAAAATATATATATATATATATATATATATATATATATATATATATATATATATATATATATATATATATATATATATATATATATATATATATATATATATATATTCAGAAGAGATGACTCCACCAGACTGTCAATTATTTGGAAGCCTGCACTCACAAACAAAAAAATCTCCACACCACAAGCCAGGCAAACACCTGGGCACAAACAGATCCCCCCTGATACCTCCAGCTCAAACACACCCCAACCAGGCACCCAGATGAAACCTACCTTCCTAACAAATGATAGCCGTCCATTTACTCGGAGCCAAGCTGCACTAAAAGCCTCCAATACAGGAACACAATGTTGCCAGCCAACCAAGACAAAAAAAGCCACAAAACAGACAGAAGATATTAAAAACACCAATCAAGCAGAACACAGCAAACTCCAAGACCAATAAACACAGACCAAGACTCCCAACCAATCAGGATGAAGAAAAAACCATTCTGGCACAGCAGTAGGCTAGCCCCAAATTTAAAACTGAAACAACTGTAAAAGTCTGACTCACAGACGAACACAATACAGAAGCCTGATGATGGCAGATGAGATTCTGCCAAAATGTTGCTACAACTTTAAAAGCACAACTATAATGATGTGGGAAAATACCCGAACAAAGCTGAATACTATACACACACACACACACACACACACACAAACACTAGGACACATCATATACCAGAAGAAAACACACACCAACCACTACCTCAACGCCCAATCCCACCACCACCCAGCACAGATAAACTCCGTGGCCAAAACACTAATTGCCAGAACCAAATGCCTGGCAGACAAGACACACATAAAGACTAAACTATGCACCCTGACTAAAGTACTGACAGCTAACGGCTTCCACAAAAGCAAAATCACCGGCTTGATCCACAAAAACACACTGAGACATAATGGAGACCTAGAAGATGAACAGATCTATGGAACAGCTGTCCTGCCCTACCTAAGAGGTACTACAGACAAAATCAGTAAGCTACTACACAGGCATCACATCAAGACTGCCTTCAAAACAGACAGAAAAATAGCAGCCATCCTAAGAAACCCCAAAGATAAAATTGACCTGGAAAACCAAGGCATATATGAAGTCCTGTGTGCATCATGCCCTGCCACATACATTGGACAGACCAATAGAAGAATAAGTACCCGCCTGGATGAACACAAAAATGCAGTAAAAAAGCTGGAACACACTTCCTCACTAGTCCAACACATGAAAGCAACAGGTCATAGCATTGACTTCAATGGTACCAAAACCCTAGCCATATAGAAAACCCCAGCTACGGAATTATCAGAGAAGCCATAGAGATTGAAAAAAAGACCTGAAAGCATGAATAGAAGAGATGACTCCACCAGACTGTCAATTATCTGGAAGCCTGCATTCACAAACAAAAAAATATCCACACTACAAGCCATGCAAACACCTGGGCACAAACAGATCCCCCCTAATACCCCCAGCTCAAACACACCCCAACCAGGCACCCAGATGACACCTAGCTTCCTAATAAATGATAGTCGTCCGTTTACTCGGAGCCAAGCTGCACTAAAAGCCTCCAATACAGGAACACAATGTTGCCAGCCAATCAAGACAAAAAAAGCCACAAAACAGACAGAAGATATTAGAAACACCAATCAAGCAGAACACAGCAAACTCCAAGACCAATAAACACAGACCAAGACTCCCAACCAATCAGGATGAAGAAAAAAACATTCTGGCACAGCAGTAGGCTTGCCCCAAATTTAAAACTGAAACAGCTGTGAAAGTCTGACCAGAACCACGGGCCACGGACCAGAAGCCGCACTGCAGCTGCATCACTACCCACTTCAAACCCCTCTGAGCCATACATGAAGCGAACTGACACCCACCATGAAGATGCGGCACGACCACAAACGCGAAGCCAAACAGCAGGATCACAGCTCACCAGCTCAAATCCCCCAGCAACTAAGACTAACCTGAGCACAACCAAGCCCCCACCTGAACAGAACACAGCTCCAGCCAATCAGAACACGGCCAACCCCCCGACCAATGAGAACACACCCCCACCCAATCAGAACACAGCCAAGCCCCCACCCAATCAAGTCACACCCCCACTAGCAGTTAAAAGGAAGAAGCAGCTGCAAGCTCACATTACTCTGAGAAGCACAGAGCCGAAGACACAAGCCTGAAGATGATGAATGAGACTTCATCGAAACGTTGCCTAGATACTTCCAATCTTACACGGGAGAAAACCCGAATAACCAAAGATAGATAGATAGATAGATAGATAGATAGATAGATAGATAGATAGATAGATAGATAGATATAGATATAGATATAGATATAGATATAGATATAGATATAGATATAGATATAGATATAGATATAGATATAGATATATAGATCTTTGGTTATTCGGGTTTTCTCCCGCGTAAGATTCAAAGTATCTAGGCAACGTTTCGATGAAGTCTCATTCATCATCTTCAGGCTTGCTTCTTCGGCTCTGTGCTTCTCAGAGTGATGTGAGCTTTCAGCTGCTTCTTCCTTCTAACTGCCAGTGGGGGTGTGACTTGACTGGGTGGGGCTTGGCTGCTCCGATTGGGTGGGGGTGTGTTCTCATTGGTTGGAGGCTTGGCTGTGTTCTGATTGGTTGGGGCTGGCCGTGTTCTGATTGGCTGGAGGCGTGCTCTGTTCAGGTGGGGGCTTGGCCGTGCTCAGGCTAGTACCAGCTGCTGGGGGATTTGAGCTGGTGAGCTGGGATCTTGCTGTTTGGCTTTGAGTTCGTTTGGCTTTGAGTTCGTTTGGCTTTGACACCCACCATGAAGATGCGGCACGACCACAAACGCGAAGCCAAACAGCAAGATCCCAGCTCACCAGCTCAAATCCCCCAGCAGCTGGTACTAGCCTGAGCACGGCCAAGCCCCCACCTGAACAGAGCACGCCTCCAGCCAATCAGAACACGGCCAGCCCCCAACCAATCAGAACACAGCCAAGCCTCCAACCAATGAGAACACACCCCACCCAATCAGAACGCAGCCAAACCCCCACCCAGTCCAGTCACACCCCACTGGCAGTTAGAAGGAAGAAGCAGCTGAAAGCTCACATCACTCTGAGAAGCACAGAGCCGAAGAAGCAAGCCTGAAGATGATGAATGAGACTTCATCGAACGTTGCCTAGATACTTTGATCTTACGCGGAGAAAACCGAATAACCAAAGATCACATACAAATACCATGAGAACCTCAGAAAACATATATATATATATATATATATATATATATATATATATATATATATATATATATATATATATATATATATATATATATATATATATATATATATATTTTCTGAGGTTCTCGCAGGTATTGTATGTGGATCTTGGTTATTCGGTTTTCTCCGCGTAAGATTCAAAGTATCTAGGCTGCTTCGGCGAGGTCCCACTCGCCATCTTCAGGCTGGTGCTTTCGGCTTAGTGCCAGTGCAAGCAGTGTGTGACCGGAGCTGCCATCTCTCTATATATACAAGTGGTGGGGGATGGTGTGCTGGGCTGGTTGGCTGTGCTGCAGCCTCTTGATTGGTTGATGGAGTTGATGTTGGTATAATGGGCTGTGTAATGGCCTTTTGTTGTAGAGATATCCTGGATCTTGTGCTGTCATCTCCTGGGTCGTTAGCCTCTTGTGTTTTAACGGCTTGGGTAATGGGTTGTGTGATGGGCTTGTGAGTTCTTTTGTTGTGGTATCCTGGGTCTTGCGTTGTAATCTCCTGGGTCGTTTGTGTTTTGATCTCTTTTCGATTAGCCTCCTGTGTAGTAACAGCTTGGGTAATGGGTTGTGTGATGACCTTGTGAGATTTATTGCTGTGGTATCCTTGGTCTTGTGCTGTGATATCCTGGGTCATTTGATGTGTTGTGACTTCTTGAGTTCTTGAGGTGTAATTTCTTGAGTTTTCTGATGTGATGTCCTGAGCGGGTGGCTGTGATGTAGCATTTTGGGTTTTTAATATGGCTTTGAGTTTGGGGTCTGGGTCTGTGTTCGTTTGGCTTCGAGTTCGTGGTCGTGCCACATTTTCATGGTGGGGTCAGTTCGCTTCATGTATGGTTCAGAGGAGTTTGAAGTGGGTAGTGATGCAGCTGCAGTGCGGCTTCTGGTCTGTGGTCGTGTCTCATCTTCTGTGTGGGTGTGAGTCTGATTTTTACGTGGAAGTGTGGTGGTGGTATCTTGTGTGGCCCTCATGGGTGTGGGTCTGGTGTCATTTATCATGTTGGGTACTCGTCTGTTCATGAGGGCGGGTTTCCAAATGGCTGGTAAGCGGGAGGTGTCATCTCTTTTATTCATGCTGTGTGGGCGTTTTTCTATCTCTATGGCTTCTCTGATTATTCTGCTGCTGTGGTGTTCAGTTTTGGCGATAGTTCTGGTATTTTTAAAGTCAATCTCATGTCCTGTGGCTTACTTACTTTGGGACAATCTCATGTCCTGTGGCACCCCTTACTTTGGGACAAATCCAAACAACTCGCTGTCTGGAGAGCCGAAACACAGACCACCCTCAAGACAGACACACACACCAACAAACTCAGAAAACTACAACAATGCCAGAAACCAACTCCCTCCCCCTCACAGCCACACATGAAACAAACAGTGCACAACATCTCAGACAAGATCCTCACCGAAGCCGAAACCAAGGTCCTTTCAAAAGGATTCAACTTTGCTGTTGTTCCCAAACACATCCCCACAGAAACCATCATATGCGGAGTTGAAACCAGCCTGACCAAAACCAACCCTGATGAGGCTAATAGAATCAGACTCGAAATCACCAACATCCTCTGCACTAGCAAACCACCCAAAAGCAACTTATCCAAAGAAGAACAAACTGCACTACGTAACCTGAAAGAAGACACCAGCATAATAATCCTACCAGCAGACAAGGGCAACGCGACAGTGGTTATGAACACATCTGACTACCAAACCAAGTTAACCAACCTACTCCTAGACCCCACATACAAACCCCTAAAGACAGACCCTACCACCTACCTAGAAAAAACCACCAGATCCAAAATAAAAGCCTCCCCCATCAGTGAAGAAATCCAGCAAAGAATCATACCCAGAGAGAAATCATCCAGATGCCCTAAGCTTTATGGTCTCCCCAAGATACACAAAGAAGGAACTCCACTTAGACCAATAGTCAGCTCCATAGGCTCACCTCTACAAAACCTAGCCAAATTTCTCGCCAAACAACTACAGCCCTATGCAGAATCCATCAACTCACATGTAAGAAACTCATTCCAGTTCATCGAGATCATAAAGAAACAAAACTTACAACCCAGCGACCTACTAGTTAGCTTCGATGTCATATCCCTCTTCACCCAAGTGCCAATAAAAGAAGCCTTGACAGCCATCCAAAACAAATACAACCCCCAAGCACATCCTAGATCTGACCAACCACTGTCTATCCAATACATACTTCACCTACAATGGACAAAAATACAAACAAATAGAAGGAGCACCCATGGGATCACCCCTCTCACCTGTCATCGCAAACCTCTACATGGAACACTTTGAAACACAAGCTCTAGAAAAATATGATCACAAACCCAAACTCTGGCTCAGATACGTAGATGACACCTTCATAATCTGGCCACACGGGAAAGAAAAACTGAACAACTTCCTCACACACCTCAACAGCCTACACCCCAAAATACAATTCACCATGGAAACAGAAGCTAACAATCAACTTCCCTTCCTAGATGTCTTGGTATACAAAAAACCCAATGGCTCCCTAGGACACACCATCTACCAAAAGAAAACACATACAAACCGCTATCTACACGCACTCTCACACCACCACCCAGCACAGATCAATTCCGTAGCTGAGACACTCATCTCCAGAACAAAATGCTTAGCTGATGAACAACACCTAAAAACCGAACTAAACACTCTCACCAATGTACTAACAGCCAATGGATTTCAAAGAAAGAAGATCACCCACCTAATCCAAAAAAGAAACCCCAACCAAAAATCCAAGACAGAGAACAAGAGAACGGCAAAGCCCTCCTCCCATATATAAAAGGCACTACAGACAAAATCAGCAAGATCCTCCAAAAACACAACATTAAAACAGCATTCTGCACCAACAGAAAAATATCCACCATCCTAAGAAACCCTAAAGACAAAATCGAGTTAGAAAACCAAGGAGTGTATGAAATCTCCTGCACTGCCTGCCTCACCACATACATTGGACAAACTAACAGAAGAATAAGTGCATGCGTTGAAGAACATAAGAACTCAATCAAAAAGAAGAACCAACCTCTTCCCTGGTCCAACACCTCAAAGCCACAGGACATGAGATTGACTTTAAAAATACCAGAACTATCGCCAAAACTGAACACCACAGCAGCAGAATAATCAGAGAAGCCATAGAGATAGAAAAACGCCCACACAGCATGAATAAAAGAGATGACACCTCCCGCTTACCAGCCATTTGGAAACCCGCCCTCATGAACAGACGAGTACCCAACATGATAAATGACACCAGACCCACACCCATGAGGGCCACACAAGATACCACCACCACACTTCCACGTAAAAATCAGACTCACACCCACACAGAAGATGAGACACGACCACAGACCAGAAGCCGCACTGCAGCTGCATCACTACCCACTTCAAACTCCTCTGAACCATACATGAAGTGAACTGACCCCCACCATGAAGATGTGGCACGACCACGAACTCGAAGCCAAGCGAACACAGACCCAGACCCCAAACTCAAAGCCATATTAAAAACCCAAAATGCTACATCACAGCCACCCGCTCAGGACATCACATCAGAAAACTCAAGAAATTACACCTCAAGAACTCAAGAAGTCACAACACATCAAATGACCCAGGATATCACAGCACAAGACCAAGGATACCACAGCAATAAATCTCACAAGGTCATCACACAACCCATTACCCAAGCTGTTACTACACAGGAGGCTAATCGAAAAGAGATCAAAACACAAACGACCCAGGAGATTACAACGCAAGACCCAGGATACCACAACAAAAGAACTCACAAGCCCATCACACAACCCATTACCCAAGCCGTTAAAACACAAGAGGCTAACGACCCAGGAGATGACAGCACAAGATCCAGGATATCTCTACAACAAAAGGCCATTACACAGCCCATTATACCAACATAAACTCCATCAACCAATCAAGAGGCTGCAGCACAGCCAACCAGCCCAGCACACCATCCCCCACCACTTGTATATATAGAGAGATGGCAGCTCCGGTCACACACTGCTTGCACTGGCACTAAGCCGAAAGCACCAGCCTGAAGATGGCGAGTGGGACCTCGCCCGAACGTTGCCTAGATACTTTGAATCTTACACGGGAGAAAACCCGAATAACCAAAGATCCACATACAAATACCCGAGAACCTCAGAAAACACACACATTATATATATATATATATATATATATATATATATATATATATATATATATATATATATATATATATATATATATATATATATATATATATATAATACAATATATTATAATATAATATAAAAATAATATTATAATACAATATATTATAATATAAAAATGTATTTTTAATTCAATTCTTCATTCTCAAACCAATAGATTATCAGGAGACTAATATACAATCAGTTAGAGCTCCTTTATTATCAATTAAGACACCTACCAGCTCATTGATTCACAGAAAGCCAGTTATAAAGAAAATGAAAAAGTCTCTGCCCTAATGAATTTAGGGAATGTATTAGTTTTATATGGGAAATTATTGAGTTATTGGAATTACTGTAATCCCATCTTTTACTTTTAATAAAACTGGAAAAAAATTATGTGATTATTCTGTTTAAAAAAGAATTTTAGACAGATACCAAAAAGACTGGCAGATGAGGTGTGGGAACATAGAAGTTTAGAACTGGACTGGTGGAAAATTCCTTTGGGAAGTGTTTTAAATGAAGCGTAGTTAATGAAAAATGGTGCAGCTGTGTTGGAAAGGAGAGGAAAGGGAGAAAATAGGCTCACAGACAGAATGTCTTTTATCTGTAGTATAGCCTGGTATTCCAGAACGCATGTGGAATTATCTTAACCACATGGGGACATATAGTTGTTCCAAAATAATACCCTTGAATCACAAATACATAACAAAACTGATATACTGGACAAAGAATTATAGAGGGAATAAAAAAAATCTCACAGTGGAATAGAATACAAGTGCTTCCTTTTGTCCTGACTAATGATATATGATGCTTTTTATTGGTTTAAGTTAAAGACTCTTATTAGATGTAGATGTTGTATCCAAAATTTAGCCCTGTTATTACTTTAAGCTTGGCTAATTTCATTTGAGGAAATAACCTGATGATTGGAGCCTGACTTTCTTGTACATACTTTATTTGTAATGATTTGTGATTCAATTTATGTTGTTAAGCACAATAAAAATGTTTCAGTCAACTAACCTGCATGTGTCTCTAAAACCAAAACCAAAATAATTTATGCTGAAATCTAGACTTCTGCATATTGTAACTGCATTTTTCTTGAAAAGTAAGTAGAAATGTAACTTGAAGCATTACAAGAAGGACAGTGTTTATTGATTGTATCTTTGAAAGGACAGGCTTAATTTGAACTAAGAAACTCTCCAATCTAATTTCACTAAGACAAGACTATTGAATGTTATCTTTTCCTCCACTGATATTGGCTGTAAATGCTATTATAAATATCAAAAACTCTGAATAATAATTTTTAATTTCATGAATTTCAAGAATTATTGATTGGCATAAGCAATAGAATACTTTATTGGCCAAGTGTGATTGGACACACAAGGAATTTATCTTGGTGTAAATACTCTCAGTATACATAAAAGAAAAGATACATTCATCAATAGTCAAGAATCATAAGGTACAACATTTAATAATAGTCATAGGGTACAATAAGCAATCAAATCATACTAGGAAACAGTCAATATAAATCATAAGGATACAAGCAACAAAGTTACAGTCCTACAATCACAAGTGGGAGGGGATGGGTGATAAGGAGTGATGAGAAGATTAACAGTAATAGTAGTGTACACTTTGTAAATAGTTGAACAGTGTTGAGGGAATTATTTGTTTAGCAGAGTGATGGCTTTCAGGAAAAAAAACTGTTCTTGTGTCTAGTTGTTCTGGTGTGCAGTGCTCTATAGCGTCATTTTGAGGGAGGAGTTGAAACAGTTTATGTCTGGGATGTGAGGGGTCTGTAAATATTTTCACAGCCCTCTTTTTGACTTGTGCAGTATACAGGTCCTCAATTGAAGGCAGGTGGGTAGTAATTGTTTTTTCTGCAGTCCTCTGAAGTCTGTGTCTGTCCTGTTGGGTTGCAGAACCAAACCAGACAGTTATAGAGGTGCAGATGATAGACTCAATAATTCCTCTGTAGAACTGTATCAGCAGCTCCTTGGCCAGTTTGAGCTTTCTGAGTTGGCACAGAAAGAACATTCTTTGTTGTGCTTTTTTGATGATGTTTTTGATGTTAGGTGTCCATTTTAGGTCATGTGATATAGTAGAACGTAGAAATTTGAAGGTCTCTACTGTTGATACTGTGTTGTCTAGTATTGTAAGAGGTGGTAGTATGGGAGGGTTTCTTCTAAAGTCTACCACCATTTCTACGGTTTTGAGTGTGTTCAATTCCAGATTGTTCTGGTTATACCACGAGACAAGTTGTATAACCTCCTGTTTGTATGCAGATTCATTGTTGTCTTGAATGAGACCAATCACTGTTGTGTCATCAGCAAACTTCAGTATTTTAACAGATGGATCATTTGAGATGCAGTCATTGGTATATAAGAAGAAGAGAAGTGGAGATAGCACACAGCTTTGGGGAGGGCTGTGCTGATTGTACAGGTATCGGATGTGATTCCGCCTAGCTTCATCTGCTGCTTCCTGTCTTTTAGGAAGCTTATGATCCACTTACAAGTGTGTTCAGGTACCGCTAGTTGGTTTGATTTACTTGGAAGAGTGTCTGGAATGATTGTACTGAATGCTGAAATGAAGTCTACAAAGAGGACCCTTGCATAGGTATTTGGAGATTCAAGGTGTTGTAGGGTGAAATGCAGAGCCATGTTAACAATATCATTTGTCAATCTATTTCCTCGGTATGCAAACTGCATGGTATCTAACAGCGGATCCATGATAGTTTTCAGGTGAGACAGCACAAGCCTTTCAAAGATTTTCATAACTACAGATGTTAGAGCAACTGGTCTGTAGTCATTCAGTTCCTTGATGGAGGGCTTCTTTGGCACTGGGATGATGGTAGAACATTTGAAGCAGGAAGGAACATAGCACATCTCTAGTGATCTATTGAAGATTCGGGTGAAGATGGGGGCCAATTGGTCAGCACAGACTTTTAAGCAAGAAGTAGTTATCTTGTCTGGCCAGCTAAAAGGGATCAATTCTTCAAAACATTACAGATTCATATTTCAAAACATAAATTTTAAAGAAAATCAGTTCTTTTTAAAAACACTTTTCAAAACAAAATTCAAAAGTTTTTTTTAAAGAACATCTGTATCTTATTTTCATGGTTAATCACATAGTCAGCCAGATATTTGAATTTGGCATTTGTATCTATCTATTAAGTTTTTTAATATAGTTTTGCAAATCAACATATACAAATTAAGTTATATTTCTTATAAAAGTATTAAACTTATATTTCTATATATGCCTTTGAGTTAGACTGGATAACTGTTAATTTTTATTTCAGAATAAAAATTCTGAATAAGTAGTATTCAGTTCACCTTCCAGATCCATTCTTTTCTTGCACATTCATTTTTTAAAATTCATTTGCATTCTTCACACTAAATGTATTCTGCTTCTTAAAAATATTTCCCTTAATTTTACATGTAGTCTTGATTTGATTGTGAGTGTACAACTATATTAGAGGCCTTCCTTGAAGAAGATATGCAACAGCTTTTATGAAAACATTACTTGGACAGCAAAAGCAGATAGACTGAGAAAGAAACTCAAGATTGTCCCTTGAGTTTCCTTGATTGAAGAAGGAAGAAAGAAACTTTGTCAGAAAGAAACTTTCAAAATTGTATTATTATATCCTCTAACAATAAAGTGGAATTCTAGTAGATGGCTTCCTAACGTGACATACCTTAAAGAGTTGACACTTATTTTGTACTTAGTGTTTTAAAAAAAACAGTAGGTGGAGAGTGATCAAGTAAGTTGGACCAAATTCTTTAATTCAATATCATAGAACCTATCTCACAGTCCAGTGAGATCTGAACCTACATGCAACCTATATACACATACATATTCATGATTTAACTGAAATCCAATTTAAAAGCTATGTAAGGTGCTCTAGTTTTTAGTTTCTATAGTAAATATAAACTTTGTTTTTCTTTAACCTGCTTGTTATCAAGAGGTTGAAACTTTAATTCCACCTGCCTTTTTTCTTTTCTGAATTAATCATATAGGAAATCATAAGATAATGTTAAGTAATTGGAAAGATGATATTTTTGACCAACCAGAATTAACTTTGTGATGATGTCATTAAGATCAAGTAAAACCAAGCACAAAGTGAATATTAACAATATTCATCAACAGCTATCAGGGAAACATTTCTCAGGATTACTACCTTGAGCTCCATCTGTTGGCGAAAAGATGGGATATAAATCCCAGAATAATAAACAAACAAGTATCAAGAAATATTCATGGGGGGGGGGAAAAGGAAATTTATTTTGGCTCCTGTAAATCCATAAATACTAACACATGGGTTGCATCATCCAGTTTGTCTTTCAAAGTTAGCTTACTTTAAATGTTATCTATTGAATATACATTAGAGAAGGGAATGAAACATGTCTGTGACACACAACATTCTCAAAATACACATTATTTGGATTCTTAAGCAGGGCTGAAGAAATATATTGAAAAGAAAGCTTTATAGATTATAATAGCATAAAATAGAATAGATGGTATGTCTAGCTTGTCTTGTTATTTTTTATTTTAAAATCCTTTTCTTATGTACATTCCTTGTACAGTTGAATAAAAAATGTTATCATATAAAGGTGAGGCATTAATCCAACCATGACAAAAAATTAAGATATATTTGTCCTTTCAGGCTATCCGCCTCAGTTCTGTTTCAAGGAGGTCAATAAGCTGTAAGCATTTAATAAATATTACTATAATGTTGCTTTAGTTATTGAATTAGAAGAAGCTTTGAAGAAGACATAAAATGAATTGATTTGTTTGGTTTTCTATTTATTAAATCACAAAACATATATGAATTATTTTCCAGCTAGTTGATATTTTGAAAGAAGCTCAGCATTTACACAAGATTTGCATAAGAAAAATCCTATCAAAATTAATAATAAATAAACATCTTCCAGTGGCTTACATATCACAACAAAGACACATTTATACTCTTAAGCATTCAAAACAAAATTGAAATAGATTTATTACCATAAGCTATTTCTTAGCTCCTATGATTTTCTTGTTATACTGTAATTTCATATGAATATTATATACATACATTATTTAAAGTTTATTATTAGTTTAGAATGGAATAAATGACAGAATCAATTAAGAACTAAAAAGGTATAAAGTGACACTAGAATAAATAAAATGTTGGGAAGGGGTGTTTGATGTTCATTTACTGTGTTTGTACTTTAGAGACTTATGCTAAGCCTTGTAACAATTCTTCATACTTGTTCTAGGTAGTGGATGAAATTCACATTACTTTAGGTGAAACTACTTCTTTTTGTTCACAATTCAGGTACAACACAATAATGAGACATTTGGAAAGCAAATTAAATTGCATGGTGTCTATTCTTTGGAAGTTGGATCAGTATTTTTATGTTTATGACTCTCAAGCACTGTTCCTTCCTCTCTCCCACCCCAGCACTATCAGGTACCTTGTGTTTTCATCGACAGAAACCCCTGTCTTGCCCTACATTTTGGGCTTCATTGGGCTTTAAATCCTTCCTTTTCTTCCCATACCAGCTCATGAAGCTAAATTATGCCTTTTGGTCCCACTCTCTCCAACAACCATGACAGCTGACTATAAAACTACTGTAGTTATATAGTATTTTTTTAAATAATTCCATAGCTTTTAAATATCAAACACAATGGTAACAAGATATAAAAACAAAAATAGCTTAGATATGTCTTCTATTGCAAAACACCATCCTGCATGAAATTTCCATCACACCAACCTGAATGAGAACATTTTACCATTTTTGCAGACTAACATAATATAGGGAAGAAGCAATTTTTGCAAATTTCAGGATTTGTGCTGGTTAAAGGGTGTTACATCAATTGAACTATGATTTTTGCAGTTTCTTATGGATTAGTTGGAGGGAATATTGCAATCTTAGCAGCCCAATATCAGAAGAAATAGACATGCTTACTGTAATAATATGTGGGAATTAACTTCTGAGATGGGAAAGGAGACCCAGACTAGACAGAACTCAGACAAGTGGCAGGTGAGTCTGTAGAAGGAATGGGTGAATTGGAAAACATCTCTGAAGTGGTCAGTTTTTTGAAATGTAAAAAATGAAAGAGAGATATTTACTTTCTTCCCTTGCAAGATTGATGCCAGCTCTGCAAGGCACTTCTATAAGAAACCTGCAAAATAGTTCAGTATTTCTAACTTTATTGTAAGGTTACATAAGCAGACTATTTACTGCCCTCAAGTGAAGATAAAGGTAGGACTTCTGCACATGCAATGGAAACTCCTTTGCAGAAAACAACTATAACTCCTTTGAAACAGATTTTGTAGTTAAAGAATTTTTTTTCAATTTCTTAACATGAAAGACATGTGCAATATATTCATGATTTGTTCCAATTTTAGACCAATTTGTCAATATCTTTATAAGTATCATTATACTACAGAAAAACTCCCAAGAGTCCTATTACATGCTAAGCATGAATATATAATGGCATAAGCTCCCATATCATTGACAAGATCCATAGCTTAAGAATTGTATTCAAAGAGTGCTTGTCACTGATTCTACTTCAAACAGGTGTGGCATATGGCTTAGAGAGCTGCAAGGAACAGTAACCTCGATCTTGTTATTTTCAACATTTTTATTAATTATTTGAACAAAGAGGTGGTAGGGGAAAGCTTATTAGATTTGTAGTTGTCACCAAATTGGATGGGGTAACTAATAACCTACTAAGGATAACTAATGTCCCTAGCAAACAGAAATTAAAAAAGCAATCTTGATAAGAAGAGCTGAAAATAAACTGGACATTTGGAAAAGTCATTTGAAAGATGAAATTAGGACTAGAAACTAAGTCCAAGAAGAGAGAGTGAAAAAAAAAACTGTGTAGTTTTGAGAAGGGAAAACTGAAAGAGGATAAGATTTGTGACCACACAAAAGAGATCTAATTTTTTATTCCCGCTGAGGGAAGCACAAGGAATAATGGGTTTATATTACAAAAAGGCAAATCCCAGTTAAATATTACAAAACATCCCCTAACAATAAGGGTTATTTGACAATTATTGAAAGAAGTGATGGGCTTCCTGTTATAGAATGCATTGAAGCAGTGGTTGGCTAGCAATAATTATACATGTTTTTATCTGGATTCCTGCTCTAAGTAGCCTAGATTGTCCCTTTGTAAATTATACCTAGGTTTGGAGATAAGATGCTGCATTGCTAGCTATGCTGTATAGGTCTAATATATCAATTCCTCTGAAAACTAAATGTACACTGCAATTGTACCCATGTCAACACAGAATTAAACTCCACTGATTTTAATGGGAATTTCTCCCAGATTAGAAAATGTATTATTATGAATTAGTGTACTGTCTTCTTTATTATCTTTATTTATTTTTTAGAATTTCAGTATAAACAAACCCCATCTCCTGGCCTGTTACGTTTCATGCAGTTATTTTGCTGTTTGTTTTGGCATGCAGATGATTTGAGAAATACTGGGAAACTTGCTCATCTCCAGCAAATTTAGCACTTTGCTGCCAATATTTGATCTTCAATCTCACATCTTGTTTGTTTTGTTTGTGATAAATTATATTTATGGCAACATGCCTCTCTCCGGTACAGTTTTCATTGGTATGACAATGTGTTTTCTTCTGGCCAAGAAAAAAAAATGCTGAATGCTTTCTTACAATGATTGCAAGGCAATTTCTGTTAGAATTCTTTAGATAAAATAATGAGATTCTATCCTCATCTCTGAAGTCTATATATATTCAACAAGTTCAACATATCACAGATCTATGATATAGAAATGAATAAAAAGATACATGATAGATAGATAGATAGATAGATAGATAGATAGATAGATAGATAGATAGATAGATAGATAGATAGATCAGAAAAAGTAAAAAGAAAATATTCACAGTTACAACAAGGAATAAAGCCAATAGCATCTGAACTAGAGTTGTAAGAAAGTCTCTATATCATTTTACTAATATCATCATTGTAATTTTATTTTTCCTCTCAAACATATAAAATATATTTTCCATTTGAATTCACTTCAAATGAGTGGAATCTAGGGGTAGGTTAAATATTTTCAATCTACCACTGGAGATTATGTTCCTAAAGTATAATTTAATATTTTTTTAATTTACACTTGCCTTACTCTCACTATACCATTCAAAATCCATGTTTAGCTTTTGGGGAGGATTATTGGAAGATTGAGTCATTGCAAAGTTTATTTTGGATGGTCTGATCATTTTCTGCTTTCATGCATATCTCAGGAATTATATGTCAATCTTCAAGATGGAAAAACAATAGAAATGAATTAGTTGGGACTAACACTTGAGAAATATGGTTTGAGAAGAGAAGGATCAGATAAAAAGGCTAATAACCAAGACCACAAATTAAACCTAACTTTTATTTGTATATAAATAAAATTGGCCTTCAAATCTAAAAAATCTAAAATCTGCAGAATTATATTACCAATTAGAGCTGTGGTGGCACAGTGGTTAGAATGCAGTATTGCAGGCTAACTCTGCCCACAGCCAAGAGTTCAATTCTGACTAGTTCAAGGTTGACTCAGCCTTTCATCCTTCTGAGGTCAGAAAATGAGGATCCAGATTGTTGGGGGCAATATGTTGATTCTGTAAACCACTAAGAGCATGCTGTAAAGCACTATGAAATGGTATATAAGTCTAAGTGCTATTGCTATGGCTATTAAAAGTAGTCATTATTAAAATGCACATGTAATGTTTCTACGGGTAAAGGTATCTTCTTTAAGGATAATGATATATTAAACATACGTTATTAATTTAAAAAGTCTTTTTTTAAAATAATCAGAATGTTATGAGGAATGACAATATACTGGTTAATTAATTAAACATGATTCCTGTTTCTCTACTTATAAGGAAGAATAAAGGACATAGAATTTTTCCTCTCAGTTTAACCATTAAAAAAATGTTAGTATCTTTAAGGAAAAAAATAATTTCCCCTTAAAATTAGCTATAAGGCCAAAATGACTAATATTTGTTATAATTTGAAATAGGATACTTTACCAAAACAGAAGCTCTGGGTAATTTACATTTATAAAGATAAAAGAAAGAACTAAAATATCACTTGACAGTATTTCTTTATTGCAGATATTTAAATGCCTTGTACAGTGGGTGAATTGACCGAGGCACAGGTATTTCTAGAGTGATACATTCAAATTCAATGATACATTGCATGCAGCACCAAAGTGATATTTTTTTAATAATTTGCACATAAAATTCCATGAAGTAACAGCAAAAAAGAAAAGGACTGAAAAGACATAGACAACATGAGTTATTTCCATACAATTTCAGTAGTTGGAAAAGCATTGTACTGATTCATACAAAAGTTCCTATTTGAATACAAGGATCTTACATGTAGGTGCTTGCTACAAAAAAGTAGCCCTTTCCCATTTCTCTTTAACATTAAGTACAATACGTTTTTAGTTAAAAGTGTTCTGGTTTTGGTTAGGCTGCTCATATTCTTTGATGGTTTCCAGTACACTGTATGAACTGGATCACCGTCAAAAGTAAAAACACATCAAATTGAATAAACATTATGAGCTCAAGTATTACAATTCTTCTCTCGATGTTACCTGATGATACAATTATCAATAATATAACTGGAGAATAATTTTCAGCCAGTATAAAGCACCAATGCTTTTCCCCCCAGAAAAGCAATTTATACGATACATATATAAAACACATGCCATACTATTCCCATTTGACTTATCTTTACTCAAGTGTAAAAGAACAATGGGACAATTTGCAGAGACATGCAAGTGAACCTTCATTCCATGGACTTCAATGAATGAGCTAACTAAATAATACTTTTAAATGCAAAGGTTGTAGAGATTTTCCTTTTTCCATGATTGACACCAATCCATCACTGTTAACTGTTAGCAAAAAGGGGGGGTAGTCCTGATCATTCACATGACACCGCTGTGATGATGTGAGTTTGATGTGAACCCATGCTCTCTCTCTCTCTTTCTTTCTCTCTTTCCCTCCCTCCCTCCCTCCCTCTCTCCTGTCTTCTATAGTATCTACCCATACAAAGAAAGAAAGAATAAACATGGGGTAGATTTTAAATACCCAAAAGAAGGATAAGGTTGGAGTGAATACAGATTGAAATAGATTCCCACATTTAAGAATTTACTTTTGCTACCTGAGATTTTATTGTTTTGCTTAGAGATGGTGGTCTGAATTCTGCCCCAAATCATAAGACCTGAGTGATGGGGTACAGGTGATCAAATCATAATCGAAGGAGCTTTCAAAGACTTGTAAAAGCAAAGTCTATATAATACATTAAGGAAATCAAAGAAAGGAAGGGGAAAAGGGGAGAAAATGCATGTTCATCTGGAAAGGCTTTCTCAAGGCAAAAAGAAGAAAGAACTATTGAAATCAACCTACTGATCAAAGCACATCAAAAGAGGCACTTATTTCTGATCCTATTTGACTTATAACAGACAAATTCAGTAAAATCCCATCTCTCAACATGAATAATTAGAATAGTCATGGTAGCGGAAGGCCAAAACAGACAAAATCCTTAGATAATCAGAGAAACATTTTGGCAATGTTTACTCCAACCTGGCCTCAGAAGCCTAATAATATGGTAGCTTGTGATTTCCATGGCCAAAGGCTTTTCTATTTTGTGAATTCCTTTCCCCAACAGTCTCATCTGTTTCAAAATCGTTTTGAAAAAAAAGTAAAGTGGCCCTCTAAAAAAGTTTGAGCCACATTTTCATTTTTTTTTAAAAAAATGATGATTTATGATTATGCAAACGATGTTTAATATGCATTAGGAATTCAAATGCTGTTGCAATAATTTTTTAGTAAAAGCTGCTTTTTGAACTACCTTTGCACATTTCTCTCCATGAGCCATAATTCTTCATCTATAGAGTAATTTATTTCTTCTGGTTTTAATATGTTACAGATGAATGGTTGTATGTCTTTCCTGTTAGAGCATTACAAGACAGGCTACTTTTACATTAGGCTGGTACTACAACAGATACCTGTGGTGCTCTTCATGGTTCATGTGGTACTAATTTAAATGGGAAGTTGCACATATTTCATTGAAACACTTGGTAAAGCCAGCTTTCACAGAAGGGTGCAAATGATGGACTGTTCTCTGTGTGCAGCTGAACTGCTCTAAATGTGTCAGGGAGGGTTATGGATCATTTCATTCACCCATCAGCTCTGGTCCGCTGTGTGTACAAATCACAGCCGAGTGTCATCCAACAGAACATTCCTGACAATACTAGAACATTTATAGTACTGCCATTTTAATAGGAGATCGGCAACCCTGTTAAACAGTTTTACTTCTTTTAACTCTTGCAACGCCTCTGTTGGAAAGATAAGATAGGAACATTTGCCTGTTGCGGGAAACAGGCCCTTTTGTTTCAAGACTGTCTCAGGGGCTGAAAAAGAATTAAATGTGAGGCAGTGGCTAGTAACTCCTCTCAGGCCTCTGTAAGTGATGTAGCATCCTTATACCTTATGCCTCCTATAGTCACTTAGCTATTAAACATTATGGAAGGAGAGGAGAGTTTAACAGGCCTCTATTTGGCACAACAGTACCTCTTAGAAGGTGGTCACTAATGTTTTTGGGGTTTGGGAAGAGAACAATGTGATATTCCAATGACCCTCTAGTCTAAATTTCTCAATTAAGTTTATGTTACTTTACATGCATCTGTTGTGTGCTCTTTTGTTGTTATTAGTGGTTTCATATAGAATCAATTCATTTTGCTGCTGTTACCTTGTTTTGCTGGCAGAAAGTGTGTGTGTGATTTGCATCATGCACTTTGCTCTTTTTGTGCCAGAATCTGCATTCATTTGCAATTGTTGCAAGGCCATCTCCTTTTCATCGCTGTTAGTGTTTCTCAAGGAAAAACTGAACCACCTCCACCCAGTGCTTTTTCTTTCCTGTGTTAAACTCATGTAGTAAACTGAAAGGAGGGTCAGTTGATATTTTTAAAATAATATTATCCCGTTTTTTTTGTTAAATGCACCAATTCCTGGAAATGGAAAAAGGAATATTTCCATGGTAGTTTGTCAAGAATTATGGCATGATGAGAAAGTAGCTTAGAGTTCTGAAAACATTTGTTTAACCAGATGTTTATTATTTCTATTCATGACTTTCAGTAAAATCATCATCATCATCTCTACCAAGTCATTTCAAAACTATCTAGAAAAATATAAAAAATTAAGACTACATTCCTATTTTTATTTTCCAAAATAATTAAATAGATGATGTCATCAATTTGTTCAACTTAATTCATTGAAGTAGTTGGTGCATTGATGCATTGAAAAAGTAAAAGGGAAGCTCTCATTATTTTTTATAACTGAACAAATAAATTGCATCTTGAAAGCAACATGGATCAACTATCTAACAACTTAAAGAGCACAATGTAGGTCAACTAAGAAGCACACCAAAGAAGACATTATCATTTTTGGTGAACTACCTGACATTATTTTAATCACACCATAGGCACTAAGGTGCTGGAACACTAAAACATTACCAAGTAATTGATTGATTGAAGGTTCTGCTTAATAGAAGCTACATCTAAACACTATAGACAACTATTTTAAAGTTGGATGCCTTTTGATGTCCATATTGAAGATCTAGCAATTTGCAGTCTATAAAGTAATGTATTATTATTGGTTGCCCTTGTTTTTATCTATCTATAGATTTCTTCTCCTTGTCCATGCCATCTGTTTCTGCATTTTTCACCTCCCAAATCTATTAACATTTTAATTTGCCTATTAATACATCACATAATTAACTATCCTAGACCTGAGACAGCATAATGACAGTAAAGCAGTAATTCCACCTGGTATTATGGAGGGATAGTTAGGTTGCCACATCTGGATTGTAAAAGTCCAAGTGTCTACTAGATGGCAGCAGAATTTTTTTTTTTTTCTTAGCTAGTGGTCCCTTGGGTCGTCATTGTTTGCTGCCTGATTTGGGAAAGAGTCATGGCTGCCTCACAATTCCTGTTATTAGCTTTATGTTTGTTTTATGTTCTGCCTGAGAGAATAAGGTCTTCTAATTGATTTTCCTAATAGCAAACTCGGGGGTGGAGTGCTGACAGAAATAGAGCCAAGGAGAATCATTGATCAAATAAGAAGACAGTAGACCTAAACACATTCAGTTGCAACAGAATTATGATTTTGAGATGGGGTGGATGGGAGAGAGGGACAAAAGGCTGGTATTTGTGTATTTGTGTATTCTTAATGGGATAGTTTTGGGAAGGTTAGGGAAAAGCTTGAATAAGAACATTTCGTTTAAAAATGAGTGTGTTATAGTATTATGTAAAGGTGCCCATTTATTTATTTTTTATTTATTTTATTTATTTGATTTGCCAATTGTTTACAAGATAATAAGTATAAGTGTATACATAGTTGTGAATACATGAAATGGGTACATATAAGAAAAATAAAAGAAGAATAAGAGAAACAATAGGACAGGGACGGTAGGCACGTTGGTGCGCTTATTCACGCCCCCTACAGACCTCTTAGGAAAGGGATGAGGTCAATAGTAGACAGTCTAAGGTTAAAGTTTTTGGGGTTTGGGGAAGAAACTACAGAGTCGGGTAGAGTATTCCAGACATTGACCACTCTATTGCTGAAGTCGTATTTCCTGAAATCAAGTTTGGTGCGGTTAACTTTGAGTTTGTATCTATTGTGTGCTCTTGTGTTGTTATGGTTGAAGCTGAAGTATTCATTGACAGGTAGGACATTGCAATGTATGATTTTATATACCATGCTTAAATCAGAATGAAGACGGCGTAATTCAAGGTTTTCTAGTTCTAGAATTTCAAGTCTGGTGGCATAAGGTATTCTACAACGAGCAGAGGAGTGGAGAACTCTTCTTGTGAAATATTTCTGGACTTTCTCAATTGTGCTAATATCAGATACGTAATGTGGGTTCCAGACTGATGAACTGTATTCGAGTATTGGTCTAGCAAATGTTTTGTATGCTCTGGTTAGTAGTGTGATATTACCAGAGAAAAAGCTACGTAGGATTAGGTTAACAACTCTTAATGCCTTTTTGGCTATGTAATTGCAGTGGGCTCTAGCACTTAGATCATTAGAGGTGAGTATTCCAAGGTCCTTTACAGAGCTTGGGTCATCAACAAGATCTTGACTATTCAGCTTGTATTTTATTTTCTGATTTTTTTTGCCAATATGTAAGACAGAGCATTTATTTGTTGAGATTTGAAGTTGCCATTTGTTTGACCATTCTGATACATAGTCAAGATCTTTTTGTAGGGTAGCAGTATTGTCTGTGGTATTGAACAGCTTTACATCATCAGCGAAAAGAACGCAATTGCTCTTAATATGATCACAGAGGTCATTTATGTAGAGTATGAAGAGAGTTGGTCCTAGAACACTGCCTTGGGGGACACCACTATTGACAGGACGAATTTGATAGGACGTATTTCTTTGTATTTCTTTGTGCTAGCAATCCATAATAAGGTCTGCTAAGGAGTTATTTGTAACATGTATAACATGTTATTTGGTGTAGTGGTTAAAGTGCTGGCCTAGAAATTAGGAGACCATGAGTTTTAGTCCTGCCTTAGGCATGAAAGTCAGCTGGGTGTTTTGGGGCCAGTCACTCTCTCTCGCATAACCAACCTCATAGGGTTGTTTGTTGTGGGGAAAATAGGAGAAGGAAGGAACATTAGAATGTTTGCTGATTTGGGTTACTTATAAAGTAATAAAGGCAGGATAAAAAAAATCAAATAAATAAAAATAAAATTCCAGTGAATAAGAGTGATGCCAATAATGCTTCTGAGTTGCAGTCTTGATTGGATTAAACTGGTACAGGCAACTTCCCAAATAATTCATTTTAGTTGGCTCTTATTCTTCATTGGTATCTTCGCCTGGAAAGAATTCTGAAAACAAATGCCACCTTTCAGAGGGAATTCTAACAGTCTTTCTTTAACATTCATTTTGAAATGGCCAGAATATTTTAAAATCGAGGGCAATCTCATGTCTTTATGCATGGGCAAAACATTACGCAATGTGTAGATTGGCCTTAATGGAATTCCTAAGCAGTGAGAAAATCACCAACCTTTTCCACCATTGATATTCCACAATAGAACAAAACTTGGAAGCCAATGTGAGCTTTGTAAAAGTGCTGGGAGGAGGAGGAAGCTGAATAGAACTCTTTAGTGGGGTTCACTTTTCAAAGTTGGCATGTTGCTTGGTTTGGTCCAATTATCAATAAATAAGAGGGATTAACTGTTGGTAATGGCATAGTGGACAAAAGGTGGAGGTCGCATGCAGCGAATTCAGCAAAGTGAGAATGTATTCAGGAGCGGGAACTTTTTAAAATTAACAATAAAAAAGAGAGATAATTAGGTTAAGTGAGTAGTTCCTATGTCTTCCTGATATGAATTTGCTGCTGACACTTCCCCAAGTGTCATGTTCTTTTTCTTAGTCCAAAATAAGAATTTAGCCCTTAATAATTCATTAGCTTGCCCAAATATGAGAACTGCTGGTTTTTGCAGTTTTTGACATAGAAAACAAACATCCTAACAACTGCAAAACAACAACAAAAGTAAATAATTTTGCAGGTCTCATTTTTTTGACAGCAGCACCTACCAGTAGCTGTTAACAACTGGACAGCCAAATTGGTTTAAAAGAAATTGGGTATGTCCATTTACATTAACTGGTCTGCATAGTGAAGATAGCCAGCAAACTGAGATAAATCAAATAAAATCAGGTAGTTTCAGTATGGTACAACCAATGTAATATCAAGAAAGTGATTGCTTTATAACTGAAGTAGAGATAATTTATGATAGCCCACAAAGTCCAACATAGGACCCCCTCTTGTGTTTATATAACACAAGTTTATACAACACAAGTATATAACAGAATGAAAATATGGCTTACTAAATCCTTGATATGAATCCTGATCCAATTGGGAATGGTGGCAATTTTCTGAGGTAAATGTGTGTGTATATGTGTGTGTATGTGTAACTATACATGCACACAGAGGAATGCACACCATCTATCTATCATCTATCTATCTATCTATCTATCTATCTATCTATCTATCTATCTATCTATCTATCTATCTATCTATCTATCATCTATCTAGAGAATGAAAAAGAGCGTACCAGATTGACCTTTGGCCATAATATCTCAGATGTGGCTATCTCTTGCAGCCCAACCTCTCTCAAATGATTACTGTTGTGAAAGAAAATGTGAGGAGAGAGTACCAGCTATGCTGCCATAAATTCCTTTAAAAAAGCAAATTTTAAATCCAACAACTAAAGCAAAAATTGATTTATTTATTATTTTTACTAAAATATTAATGGACAGCTACGCTTTTCAGTAGTTCAAAAGGGTTTCAGAAAAGCCTTCAAATAATCAACTTTGGGTGAAAAAATCCATTTCATTTTTTGTCATTTTTGCATTATTTTATGCATCCAATATTAAGTATCCATATAAGATATGGTTTATTATGTACATATTTATACAGTTGACTTCAAGCAAAGAATGGTAAAATACATGAAAACATATAGTTCACTCATACAAGGAAAATATTTTTTCAGGTATTTTGTTTCAAATATTGAAACAAAATTTTGTTTTAAGCATTTTGACATTTCTCACATGGTACAAATTAAAGTAAAGCAGTCAAAAGTTTTTTGTTTTAGCATATCACAGGCATAATAGCAACTATAATCCAAGTAGCTTATCCAGATGAATAGTGTGGAAAGTTTCCTAGCTGATGGAAAATGCCAGAATGTGCTCTGTTTCATTCATCAACCCTCATTCATATGAATTTTGTCTGAGGTGAATTTTACAGGTTCTTCCTAAAGCAAGAGTCAGGAGGGGGAGGGGGAGGGGGCGAGAATGAAGGAAATTTAGAAAGAGACAGAGAAAGAAACTACTATGCCCAGATCCCCCAAAATGATGTTTAGATGTGTATCTAGAAGTCACAATTTCCCAATTTCTAATATGGTTCCTTAACAACTACTGGGACTCTGAATTTAGAATTATAATTCGCAATTCACAAATATTTATACATATACCCAGAAACGTATACTAATTTCACAGTTTAAGGCATCTTGTAAAGATAAGTTCATAAACCATTTGGATGGTTTGACAAACTTGCTCCTGCTTGTTCTGATCCACAAGGGTTGCAGAAACCATAAGGACCACTGAAAATCTGAATAACCTGCTCAATACGAGAGAAAGATCCAAATGGAGCTCTGGAGGCCACAAAATTGACCAAAGAGTCCCTATCTAGTCAACAGATTATTTATTCATTACCTAGAATCTGATCTTGTTCTAGTGTTTCCTATGAATTAATTAATTAATTAATTAATGAAATTAGAGTTTATTTAAAGTTGGTCTGCAAACTAGATTAAGCAAAGCCAGGAAACTCAATCTGAAATATTTTAAACATGTAACATGAAAGCAAAAGTCAGTCGAAAAGATGCTTTTTCTTAGAATAATTTCAGATAACAGATAATCAGAGTTGGAAGGGACCTTGTAAGTCATCTATTCTAATCCCCCGCCCAAGCGGGAGACCCTACACTATTTCTGACAAATGGCAGTCCAATCTCTTCTTGAAATTCTCAAGTGATGGTGCTCCCACAACTTCCGAGGGCAAGCTGTTCCATTGGTTGATTGTTATCACTGTCAGAAAGTTTCTCCTTATTTCCAGGTTAAATCTCTCCTTGTTCAGTTTCCATCCATTATTCCTTGTCTGGCCTACAGGTGCTTTAGAAAATAGCTTGACCCCTTCCTCTCTGTAGCAGCCCCTCAAATATTGGAAGTCCGCTATCATGTCTCCCCTGGTCCTTCTCTTTACTAGACTAGCCAAGCCCAGTTCCTGCAACTGTTCATTGTATGTTTTAGCCTCCAGTCCCCTAATCATCTTGGTTGCTCTTCTCTGTACTTTTTCTAGAGTCTCAGCATCTTTTTTATAATGTGGTGAACAAAACTGGATGCAGTACTCTAGATGTGGTCTTACTAAGGCTTTATAGAGTGGTATTAGTACTTCCCTTGATCTTGACTGTATCCCTCTGTTAATACAATTTAGGATTGCATTAGCTTTTTTGGCGGCTGCTGCACACTGCTGGTTCACATTTAGCTGGTTGTCCACTAAGACTTAAACAGAGAGTTGAGAAAGGCAGAAGGTGGTTAGGTCCTTTCACTGGTGGCACAAGAATGAGTTTCAAAGAAGCATTTATCATAGATAAATCTGGCTAAATAGTATCTATCATATCCAAAAGTCATGGAACTATGAGCTTAATTTTTTAATATAAAATATTTAACAGTAACATTTTTCATAGAGTAATCTTCAGATTACTTATTCCAGGCATGTGAAGATTGAAATCTAAGGCTAGGTCTATCTTGCTGCTAGTTCTTTAGGTGGTCCCTGCTTATTAAACCCTTGTTCAACAACTCTTTGAACTTACAATGTCAGTGAACGAGTAGTACTTAGAGGCAGTCCTCCTACATCAGTGACAGTATCATGTGAACACGATTTGCAAACTTCATTGCCAGCTTCCAATGAGCAAATTCAATAAGAAAGCTGGCAAATGGCAATCACGTAATGTTCTCGCTTAATGAGCTTAATGTCCTTGCTTAATGACCTGCAGTGATGAGTCATTAATAACGGCATTAATAATGGCAACTGGAAATGCTGAAATTCTCATCGCAAAGTGGTTCAGTCATATGACATTGTGTTTTATGACCACATCACCACTTCTTCTTGTGCCATATCCACCATTGGATGTTGGTGATTAATCCCTGGAGGATTAAGTGAAGTATGCCATATTTTTCCAGGTGTCACATCACATGTCTGAAATATTCGCTTTAGAAACATAAAATTCTGGTCCCAAATACCATCACTAAGTGAGGGCTACCTGTACTGAGCTCAGTTGTGTTTCTGTTGTAGAATGAATGGAATCAAGAAGCATGTTATATTTTTCATGCATCAAACATATAATCCAGGATTAAATATTCCTTTCTTATCAAATAAATAAATAAACAATAAACAAACAGTCAGTCCCCTATGTAGAAAAATGTATCCAATAAGGTATCAACCTCCCCGTAGTAAACTAAATAGGAATTACAACCAGATCTATTTTACTGTAAAACTACATAAATAAAATCTTGTAAGACTGAAGCTATAATCCTCCTATCTCCTGCCTTTACAGCCCAAGAAATTAGGGAAGTTCTCTTCTAAGCCTTTTGTTCATTATTTTATTTTTATTTATTTATTTGATTTGCCAATTGTTTACAAGATAATAAGTATAAGTGTATACATAGTTGTGAATACATGAAATGGGTACATATAAGAAAAATAAAAGAATAAGAGAAACAATAGGACAGGACGGTAGGCACGATGGTGCGCTTATGCACGCCCCCTACAGACCTCTTAGGAAAGGGGTGAGGTCAATAGTAGACAGTCTAAGGTTAAAGTTTTTGGGGTTTGGGGAAGAGACTACAGAGTCGGGTAGAGTATTCCAGACATTGACCACTCTATTGCTGAAGTCGTATTTCCTGCAATCAAGTTTGGTGCGGTTTACTTTGAGTTTGTATCTATTGTGTGCTCTTGTGTTGTTATGGTTGAAGCTGAAGTATTCATTGACAGGTAGGACATTGCAATGTATGATTTTATATACCATGCTTAAGTCAGACCGAAGACGGCGTAATTCAAGATTTTCTAGTTTTAGAATTTCAAGTCTGGTGGCATAAGGTATTCTACAACGAGTAGAAGAGTGGAGAACTCTTCTTGTGAAATATTTCTGGACTTTCTCAATTGTGCTAATATCAGATACGTAATGAGGGTTCCAGACTGATGAACTGTATTCGAGTATTGGTCTAGCAAATGTTTTGTATGCTCTGGTTAGTAGTGTGATATTACCAGAGAAAAAACTACGTAGGATTAGGTTAACAACTCTTAATGCCTTTTTGACTATGTAGTTGCAGTGGGCTCTAGCACTTAGATCATTAGAGGTGAGTATTCCAAGGTCCTTTACAGAGCTTGGGTTATCAACAATTATACATTTGTGGGCTGCACTGTCTCTTATCAGACCATTTGTTGGCAGTGTTTGTTTGCCCAGTCTCCCAAAGTTTTTCTCATATACCATTACAGAAGGCCAGGAACATCTTCTAAATTGTTCATTTTCTATATACAAAATAGTTTCTACATACAGAATGTTATTTGTCCTTGTAGACATTATCTTTTTCTTTGCTACTGGTTGTTAGACTTCAGTTAAAAAAAAATCTCAATAGGCTACTAGGATATAAAAAATGCAAGTGTAAGAAATAACATGAACCACTCTAACAGGCATGTTCTCTTGTTAGCAGTTCTTGCGATCCATCTATACGGTCACTTGATATTAAACAACTTTTAATTTGTTTCCCACCCATGTAATACATTTCCATACATTACCCAGTCATCAAAATCACCTTGGAGATCAGAATATATGTGGAAATTCTGTCATGTGAATTGACAGTGAGAAGTCTTTTTATGCATTTACCCTTTAACTACATGACATATGATCTCTGGATTTCACCCAGAGGGTGTTGAAAAGGAAATGACTTAGCTAAACCAGTTTGTAGATCCCCACTGTTTTAAAACAGATTTAAAAGCGAGATCAGGCTCCAACTTGAATTTCAACTGTTTCACTGAAAAAGAATGATAGCTGCTGTCTAAACATTATATGCACACAAAAATACACTTCTCCAGGAAGGCCTACTATTATGAATGGATGTGCACCTGAGGGAAACATCAGAATAAGCAGGTCCTCTTCTTTGAACTGCATTCTCTTTCAAGCTCATTTTTTTTCCTCTCATTCTTTTTCTTCTAGGAAAAAAAAAACCCTTCAGTGTCATGCATCCTTCTGGTGCATTTCTACCAGTAAAGGGCTGTTATTTTGTATTGCTCTTGAAGGCCGAAACAGGTGATGCTGTAAAAACAGATTGTACAATATTTGTACCCTCAGAACCTTTTCAAATTTTCAGCTTCAAAAGACTATCATTGATCAGACCTGAATCATCCTGCAAAGATAATCAGTGTTTTATAATCTCAGCCATAGAACTTAAGGTACTTGGGGGAGGGGGGGGTTGTTGCTTTCCCTTTCAAATAATTTGGAGTGAAAATATAACAGGCATTGAGTGATCTATTTTTATAAGTTTAATTTCCTATTTCATGGTAATGTTCTCCAGTTTTTGCGGCTAAGTGTGGACGATGAAGACAGAGTGAGACACGGAGAAAATCTATTCCTTTCTCAGAAGCTTCTGTTGCTGGTAGCCCAATCTGCATTATGGAATAATAATATCCTTTAACTTCATGTTTGAAAAAGACAATTCCTTGCTTTTCAGCTTATGGGCAGGCAGACAAGTTTTTGACAACTACCCAACTACCTCAATTCAAACTACAACTGGCCTTAAATGCAAGCTACTCAATGTAAGAAGCCTTGTAAATAAAATACCTGAATTTCTCCTCTTACTAAATATGGCTAAATTCGACATCATATTTGTCTGTGAAACATGGCTCGACGCATCTCTCCCTGACTCCATTACCTCAGTAAGAGACTATCATGTTTACCGATCCGATTGTGAAATCTGTAGAGGAGGTGGTGTTGCTATCTTCTATAAAAAGTCCTACATCTAAGAAAACATCCAAGTTACCCAAGAACTTGCTCTTCCTGAGACCATTATCTGTGAACTGACCTTAAATATCACATAAAATATCACTATGTTACAGAGCCCCTGATTAAGACATTGAACATGTAAACAAGCTAAATACACTATTAACATGGGCAGCATCCTGCCTACACGCTTTTATCTTTCTTGGTGACTTCAATCTACCTCATATTAACTGGACCCTAAATGAATGTACAACTGAACCCATACATACAACCTTCTACAATGCTGTAACAAATCTGGGACTGGAACAACTAGTAACCAACAATACTAGGCTTAACAATTGCCTTGATCTCATCTACTGCAATAGTTTGAATTCAATTTACGGAATACAAATTAAAGAACCCTTTTCCAACAGTGACCACAACATGATTGACTTTTGTCTCAACATAAGTCCACACAAAAATCATCACAACAACAAAATCCCCAATTATAACTTCAAAAAAGGCAACTATGATCTTATAATCAACGATCTCTCTTCCCTTGATTGGCAATTTCTATTCACTGGATGCAATACTGTTGAAGACAATTACAATATATTCTTACTAGAAATCAAAAGAGCCATCAAACTATATGTACTAATAACAACTCCCCAAACCAGGAAAAACAGATTACCCATAACAATAAGGAAGCTTCAATCCAAAAAGAGATCACTTTGGCAAAAAAAACCAAATCTGGTCACGTTGCCAACTTCAAAAGCCGATACAAAAATCTATGCCACCAGATAAAAACTGAATGCACTAATTATCACATTAAACAAGAGGAAAACCTTCTATGCACACATTCCACCCGTGCTTTCTACAATATTGTAAACAACAAACTAAAAGACTCAAAGTCCATCCCACCCCTGAAAGGACCTAATGGCAAAGACTGCAACAATGACACCATCAAAGCAAGTCTCTTTAACACATTCTTTGGCTCAGTATTTGTAAACAGCAATGGATCAAGCCCAGTACTTCCTAGTCGAACTACAGACAACTACAATGATCTAATACATATTGATTTTACAGAAGACATTGTTGAAAAAGCATGCATAAGCACACCAATCATGCCTACTATCCCTGTCCTATTGTTTCTTTTTATTTTTCTTATAAGTATCTATCTCATGTATTCAAAACTATGTTTATTTTTATACCTGTATCTTGTAAGTCAGTGATCCCCAACCTTTTTCACGCCGCGGCCCGGTATCCCCAACCTTTTTTATGGCGCGGCCCGGTACAGGCATTAGCTGGGCGCCGCCATCTTTTTTTGATGAAAACGTGCTTCCGGTGAGCTTTCTACCCGGAAAAGCTCACCGGAAACGCTGGTGCCGCCATCTTTTTTTGATGAAAACGTGCTTCCTGTGAGCTTTCTACCCAGAAAAGCTCACCGGAAGCACTTTTTCATCAAAAAAAGATGGTGGCGCCCAGCAAGCCAGCGGCCCGGTAGGACTTGTTCCACGGACCGGTACCGGTCCGCGGACCGGTGGTTGGGGACCCCTGTTGTAAGTGATTGACAAATCAAATAAATACTAAATAAATACTAAAAAAAAATAATAACAATATCATTCTGCTTCTCACTTGCTGTTTTTGCTTGTGCGAATTTAGAACTAACAACTTTGGTACAGCTCATTCAAAATTTATTTTGCTTTGGCGGAATGTGCGCTATCGCGACGTGCGGGGGGGGGGGGCCGCCCTGCCGCGGAGTCCGTGAATACGCACGCGTGCGGTGATTTCCCAAGATTGCGGGCAGGGGCCCGGGGGGCGGGGCCGCGTGGCGCGCCGGGGGGCTTCCGCGGGGGGCGTCGCGGTGCTTTTCCTGGGGGGCAGGGGGGGGCGACACGGGCTCGGGGCGGGTAGGGCGGCGCGGCTTTCGCCACTTCCTGCTCCTCAGGCGTGACGGTTGCTGACGTCGCAAGTAATGTCAACGGCGACGATCGAGACGTCTTGCTGGGCTTTGTTCCGGCCGGTCTTTTTCCCCCCGCTTTTCGGGGCACGAAGACCGCCTGGGGGCTTCGCAGGCGGCCCGCCACTCTGTGGGCCGCGGGCGTTTGTCCGGCTTTCTGTTGGGCTGGCGATGAGTACATCGTCGTAATCTGGTGCGACCCCTCTTATTCCTTGCAACAACCTCTCCTAAGCTTTGAAGAGATCCGGGAAGCGGCGCTCACCCGAAAGTTGCATTTAAGCACCCTATAGACGACTTGATAGTTTGCGCTCCGGCCGGTGGCAGGGTCTACAGGCAATTGCTGCAATCATGCCTGCGCTAGATCTAATTTAGCAAAAAATTTTCCGCCCCCAAGGAATGGAGCAAGTGCTGCACTACTGGCACTGGATATGCACTTTGCTGAAGTGCGTGGTTAAGGGTGGCCCGATAGTCTCCGCAAATTCTCAGTGACCCATCAGGCTTGATAGGCGTAACTATTGGAGTTTCCACCGGGCATGGTTGGTGGGTTCCAGCACGCCCTGTGCTATTAGTTTATCGAGTTGTTCGTCGATTTTAGGTTTCAGGGCGAACGGAACCCCGGCCAGCGGACTTAAGGCGGATGGGTGCTACCTCAGGATTCAAATTAAATGATATAGGGGTCCCCTTGTACTTGCCTAGTCCGCTCGCGAGCGTCTCGGAATTCTTGCATGAGGGCCTCCTCCCAATCGTTGCTCTCGGCCGGTGAACTCTGGCTATGGTGATCCCGAGCGGCTCGAACCATTGTAGGCCTAAAAGGCTAGGGCGGTCACGGTCAACAACAGTCAGTGGCAGTGCGACGGTGTGGTCCTTGAAAGAGATCTGGAATTGGCGGGACCCAACGGCGGGAAGTCGATTTACCCTGGTAATCTTTGACTATAACCTTTGAGGGTTGAGGTCTTGGCGGCGAATTGTTGGAATAAGCTGTTGGAGCGTCTTCCAAGATACCATCGAGAGGGATGATCCTGAGTCTACCTCCATCACACAAGGTTTGTTTTCGATCGCGACCTTCACCCGGATTTTTCCGGCGTCTAAGGATGTAGCGTGGCCTATGGTGATTGTTTGGTGGGTTTCTTCCCGTCTGGTTTCTTCGCGCCTGGGGTTAGTGGTGGACGGGTTGTTTCTGTAGGAGTGGTTTCCCCATTGGTGGTTCAGTTTGTCTCGGTGTGTACCAAGGAATCCTAAAGATTGGCATTCGGCCTGTCGGGGTTTGGAGTTGGAGGCTTGTTTACTTCTGCAAACCTTTGCGATGTGACCTCTTTTCCGCAAATGCGGCAGAGTGCATCAAGGAATTTGCAGCTGGATCATGGGTGACTCGCTCCACATCCTGCGCAAGGTCATTTGAGTGTTGTGTGAACTGGTCTCGTTCAGTTCGGAGTCGGTTGACCTCTTCCTCGTCACTTTCTGATCGGGATTCTAGGTCTTCGTGGTGAGTCGATACCGGGTGTCTCTCAGGGCGAGGCGAGGTATCATCGGCGAGTTGGTGTAGCGGTGCGCTGGTGCAGGCGCATTCGTGCTGCCGACTTCTTAGTTGCTTCCGCTGCCGAGGCTTCTTTAAGGGCATCGGTAAGGCTGATGTCCCCTTAGCCATGATTTTGCTCTGGATTGTGCAATCCTCTAAACCCAGAACTAGGCGGTCCCGGAGGGCTTCTTCTGTTGGAGAACTGAGGCCTCCAAGGTTTCGAAGGTCTGCGACGTAGTTGGCAAGGCTTTTGCCCTTCCGCTGGCCTCTCTGGTAAAATTCGTGCCTTCTGACTAATGTTGGCACGGTGGGCGCGTTAGTGGGCCTGTAGCAAAGGCTCGAGGACATCCCAGTCCATTGCTTTTACTTCGGCTGGCTTGGCAAGTGACTTCGCCATTTTAAACACAGTAGGCCCACAGTGGGTTAGAAAAACAGCTCTTTTTTGCTGGCCGTTGCATCTTTCAAGTTGTTGGTCTCCAAAAACATCTGGAACCTATCCATGTATGACTCCCAGTCTTCGGTTCTGGGTTGAATGGAGCGGGTGGTACGGCACCGCTGGCCATGATTGCCGTTGATAGTGCATGTTCGACCACGTGCTCTGTTGGTTGCTCTGTAGATCAGTCAGCTCTTCGGTCTCCGCATCCCATCCTCGTCGCCAGTGTTAAGTTCAAGAATAAGGAGACAAGACATCTGACCAGTGACTTCAACTCTTTAATAATAACAGGAATAGGAATAGAACAGAGCAACTCTATGGGCAGCAGTAACCCTTTTATAGGGTTGGCTGCTACCCTATTAACCAATAACCTTTGTGATAAGTTCAAATAATAACCAATAAGGAGTGGCCTCATCCTGACCAATCCCTGTTCGTTGTTTGAGGACCAATCAGGTGTGTAGGCCTTCAAACCCTACTTTGCATTGTATGCTAGTTACTTTTATTGATTCATAACAGAAGGGACTTGGAGGTCTTCTAGTTGAACCCTCCACTCAAACTGCCCAGTCTCTTCTTAAAATTAGACAAATGGCTGCCCAGTCTCTTCTTAAAAGCCTCCAAAGATGGAGCCCCAAAATTTCTGAAAGCAAGCCATTCCATTGATTGATTGTTCTGACTGTCAGGAAATTTCTCCTTAGTTGTAGGTTGCTTCTATCCTTAGTTAGTTTCCATCCATTGCTTTTTTGTCCTGCCATCCGGTGCTTTGGAAAATAGGTTGACCCCCTCTTCAAATATTGAAACACTGCTGTCATGTCACTCTTAGTAAAATTCAAAACCTACTGGTCCTGTGAATAGGTGGATCAATGGATGGATGGAAAGAGGGAGGGATGGGGGGAGGGAAGGATGGAAGGAAGGAAGAAGGTTGTTCATTAAAAGTATAATGGAATGATATGGAAGCAAAATGATTTTTTTTACAATTTTATCTTACCTGAAATCCTGTTAAAGGTCTAAAACTGAGAATATTCAGCCCAACACTCATTTACAATATTCATTTGAATAACAGGAAGCAAACTTTTAGAGCCCTATTCTCTTAATTTCATTTTAGTTCTTTACATAATGTCCTGTGGTCTTAAACACATATTTAATTCATTTCTGCCCTTACAACAAATACATAAACATATGTTATCCATTTTTAAACAAAAGAAAATACTCTGGAAATTGTTGATCCTCTTGAACCATTATCAGCACTTCACAATCAGTTTCCTTATGGGGAATAATGAGAAGAAAACAATTCAAATACTCCTAATCAAGAGGCAAACACTGAAACAGAAATGAAGTTTCCAGGCCTAGTTTTTCCTTCACACTTTACTTCTTACAAAACAGGAACTACTGCCAACTACAAAAACAATGGGGAAATGGGCCAGTTATGATGCCTGTAGCAGTATTGCTAGGCTAGTCCACACCAGGTCTTTAAGGAGATCCCATGAATGTTATAATCTGAAAGACTTCATTGGATTGTTATTTACAGAATTCATTGCTCAGAGTGTTGTTAAACCACTGGGGTAAATGTAGTAAGATTATAACCATTTCTTTCAGCATCCATAGTGAACCCTTGGATTATGGTCCTATTTAATAAATGTCCTTCTTTCCTCAGAATATATACAGCCTTATGTCTCCTATTGTGGCCCAAATGTAAAGAATCCTTTAGACAACGCTTTTCGTATAAAGCACAGAAACAGTCAAGTTCTGACCTCATTGCTGATTGCCTTGAGCTACATACTGTACACCTCCGGTATTCTAGAGTTTCTCTACAGGTTGTCATTTCCTGACATTTGTAAATATTTCAGATAGTTGGAGTGCAAGTAATCATTTTCAAAAGCCACCTACAGCTATTATACCTGGGTGCAACAGCATTTAGTCACCACTATTTTCTCTATTACCATTCTCAGTGATTCAAATCCTATAATGATTTACTATAATTTGAAATCACAGTCTATTTGCTGGCATTCTAAACAGAATAGCAGAACCAGATCTGACAAACAAATATGCATTAGGAGACATTATGATGAATGGCAATTCTTTGCTGTTTGTCAGGCAAGCATGTGGATTGCATTCAAGGATCCATGTGAAAATACTGGTTTCCCTGAATGAATTCACGATAATAGAAACTGCTTTCTTTTCCTTCTTTTTTTCCTAGGCAAAAATAAAACTGAACATTCCAGCTTAGCAATCAGTAGCTAAATATTATTTAAAAGACTCAATTCAGCTGATTTTTCTCCCTGCTAAATATTTCTTTCTCCTTAATAATGCAAGCTTTTTGTTGTATATGTTTAGCTGCTGTTTATGTACTTATTTACTAAAAAAAGAGAACATTTTTTTGTTGATGAAGCAATTTTCAGATAAATCTGACCTGTTTAAAATACAAGGCACATAAAAGAAATAGAAATCTGAAGGGAAAAATCAGCACATTGAGAAACATGGTCTGAAAGTTTTAAAAGTTCATAAACTTAAAAGATGAAAAGAATCCAGCAAAAATTAGTAGGTGGAGTGACTATGTTTCTTGGTCCTGCCTTGCTGCAAAATTTTTTGCATTCTGCAAAAAAATGAATTGCAAATTTTAATAAATATAGTTGGTAAATCTTGTTATGGAACATGTAATTTGTTGTGAATCAATAAAAGTTACTAGCATAAATGCAAATCAGGGTTTGGAAATCTGCACACCTGATTGGTCCTTATACAAGAACTAGGGATTGGTCCATAACTAGTCCCCGATTGGCCACTATTTTCACACTTCTCATTGGTTATTAGTTTGAACTTGTTGCACATGTCATTAGTTAATAAGGTAGCAGCTAACCCTATAAAAGGGTTGCTGCTGCCCATAGCCTTGCTCTGTTCTATTCTATTTACTGTTATTAAAGAGTTGAAGTCACTGGTCAGATGTCTGGTCTCCATTATTCTCCAAACTTAACACTGGCGACGAGGATGGGATGCGGAGACCGAAGAGCTGACTGAGTTACAGAGCAACCAACAGAGCACGTGGTCGAACACGCACCATCAACGGCAACATGGCCAGCGGTGCCGTACCACCCGCTCCATTCAACCCAGAAACTGAAGACTGGGAATCGTACATGGATAGGTTCCAGATGTTTCTGGAGACCAACAATTTGAAAGATGCAACAACCGGCAAAAAAAGAGCTATCTTTCTAACTCACTGCGGGCCTACCGTGTTTAAAATGGCAAAATCACTTGCCAAGCCAGCCGAAGTAAAAGAGATGGACTGGGACGTCCTCGAGCCTTTGCTACGGGCTCACTACGCGCCCACAGTGCCAACCTTAGTCAGAAGACACAAATATTACCAGAGGGACCAACGGAAGGGCGAAAGCCTTGCCAATTACATCGCGGACCTCCGCAACCTTGGAGGCCTCTGCGGATTCTCCGACTTAGAAGAAGCCCTCCGGGACCGCCTGGTTCTGGGCCTAGAAGACGGCACAATCCAGAGCAAAATTATGGCTAAGGGGGACATCAGCCTCACCGATGCCCTTAAAGAAGCCACGGCAGCGGAGGCGACCAAGAAGTCGGCAGCCCGAATGCGCCACACCAACGCACCGCTACGTCAACTCACCAAAGATACCTCACCTCGCTCAGAGATACACCCGGTATCGACTCACCACGAAGACCTAGAATCCCCATCAGAAAGCGATGAGGAAGAGGTCAACCGACTCCGAACGGGCGAGACCAGTTCACACAACCCTCATCCCGACCGTGTGCAGGATGTGGGGCGAATCACCCATGATCCAGCTGCAAATTCCTCGGCGCACTCTGCCGCATTTGCGGGGAAGCGAAGTCACATCGCAAAGGTTTGCAGAAGCAAACAAAACTCCAAACCCCGACAGGCCGAATGCCAGTCTTCCGGATTCTTCGACACACACCGAGAAAAACTGAACCACCAATGGGGAAACCACTCCTACAGAAACAAACCGTCCACCACTTCCACCAGGCGTGAAGAAACCAGGCGGGAAGAGACCCACCAAACAATCACCATAGGGCACGCTACATCCCTTGATGCCGGGAAAATCCGAGTAAAGGTCGCCATCGAAAACAAACCTTGTGTGATGGAGGTGGACTCAGGATCTTCCCTCTCGATGGTGTCGTGGAAAACGCTCCAACAGCTCATTCCAACGATTCGCCGCCAAGACCTTAACCCTCAAAGGGTTATACTCAAAGACTATCAGGGTAACGAATTCCCGTCGTCGGGTCCGCAGATTCAGATCTCCTTCAAGGACCGCACCGTCGCACTACCACTGACTGTCGTGGACCACGACAGGCCTAGTCTTTGGGCCTTCAATGGTTCAGACCGCTCGGAATCACTGTGGCGAGTCCATCGGGCCGAGCAGCGATTGGGAGGAAACACTCGTGCAAGAATTCCAAGACGTTTTGCGAACGGACTAGGCAAGTACAAGGGACCCGATCTCGTTTAACTTGAACCCTGAGGTAGCACCCATCCGCCTTAAGCCGCGTCGGGTGCCGTTCGCCTTGAAGCCTAAAATCGACGAACAACTCGATAAGCTATTTGCGCAGGGCGTGCTGGAGCCCACCGACCACGCCCGCTGGGTAACCCCTATAGTGACGCCTATCAAACCTGATGGGTCACTAAGAATTTGCGGAGATTACCGGGCCACCTTAAACCACGCACTGCAGCAAAGTGCATATCCAGTGCCGGTAGTGCAACACTTGCTCCATTCCTGGGTGGCGGGAAAGTTTTAGCTAAACTAGATCTAGCCCAGGCGTATCAACAATTGCCTGTAGATCCGACCATGGCAGAGCGCAAACTATCGTAGCATAGGGTGCATTTAAATGCAACCGGCTCCAGTTCGGGGTAAGCGTTGCCCCGGAACCTTTCAGAGCTTAATGGAAAGGTTGTTACAAGGGATAAGAGGGGTCGTACCATATTTCGACGATGTACTCATCGCCGCCCCTAACAAAGACATTCTAGAAAAAGCGACTCAGAGATTTTACGAAGATTCCAAAAGCATGAGCCTCAGAGTTAAAAAAGATAAATGTCAGTTATGTACCGAAAAAGTAGAATTTTGGGATACCTCCTGGACAGCCAAGGAATCCATCCCACGAAGACAAATTAAGGGCGATTAAAAAGGCCCCCACTCCAAGGAACAAGGCAGACGTACAGGCGTTCCTTGGACTTATCAATTTCTATAATGTATTTTTACCCCACAAAGCAACGGTAGCTGAACCATTGCATAGACTATTAGACAAAAAAGCAACGTGGGTTTGGGGACAACGGGAACAATATGCTTTCCAACAAGTAAAGAAATTGCTAACTTCTGATTCTGTACTTATGCAGTACAACGAGACTCTTCCGCTCACTATCACGTGTGACGCATCACCTTTTGGGGTTGGGGCAATTCTGGCCCACGTATTACCAAATGGGCGGAAGCCCCATCGCATTTTTTTTCGTGAACCTTAGCTAAAGCTGAAAGAAATTATAGTCAGCTGGACAAAGAAGCTTTAGCTATTGTGGCTGCAGTTAAAAGATTTCATGAATATGTTTATGGCCGTGCGTTTACGATAATTACTGATCATAAACCACTACTGGGGATCATTGCGGGTAATAAACCAACCCCGTATATATTGTCCCCCAGAATGACCCGTTGGTCTGAATTCTTGGCGGCCTACAACTACACCTTGCAACATCGCCCGGGAAATCAATTCTCACGCTGATGCATTGAGCAAACGCCGCTCCCAGACTCCGTTGTAGATCCAGCCCCAACCATCTCAACACTACAGATCGAAACTCTACATGTACCACCATTGACAGCAAGAGACATTGCCTTTGAAACAAAACGTGACCCAGTTCTGCAACACATCCTACGCTGGGTTGAACGCGGGGTGGCCGACAGACCAAATAGCACCGGAGTGGGCGCCTTTCAAAGCCCGCCAAACCAAACTGTTTTCCCAAAAGGCTGTATCTTGTGGGGCGATCGAGTCGTAATCCCTGGCAAATTGCAACAAACTGTTTTGGCGGTATTGCATGAAGGACATCCGGGTATCATGCGGATGAAAGCACTCGACACGCAGCTACGCTTGGTGGCGGGAATCGACAAAAGAATCGAGGCCTGGGTCGCTACTTGTCAACGTTGCCAGGGCGTCAGCAACACCCCGCCTAAAGCAAGCCCAACCGAATGGGAAACTCGAGGGGACCTTGGTCCCGTATTCATATTGACTTTGCGGGACCTACCAAAGGACACACTTTCCTTATTACTGTCGACGCCTATTCAAATTGGCTCGAGATCCATCGAATGAACACAACTACAACGGACTCAGTTATCAATAAATTAAACAGACTATTTGCCACACACGGGTTTCCGGACGTGTTGGTCTCGGACAACGGCCCACAGTTTACTGCATTACTCTTTGAACAATATCTTGCTGATCGGGGCATCCGCCATGCGCTAACCTCGCCCGCGCACCCTGCGGCGAATGGGCGTGCAGAACGCATGGTACAATTTGTAAAAAGACCCTTCACAAAATGGAATTTGGCAACATCGGCGAGAAAATCAATCGAATTCTCTTGTTGCAGCACATCACGACCCACAGCGTGACCAACAAAACGCCCGCTGAACTTCTTATGGGACGGAAACTACGATCGCACCTTGACCGGCTCCACCCCACATTCGCACCGGAAAAGCCCTTCGGCTCCAGCAGCAAGTGCCGGGAATTTAAGGTAGGCGATTTAATCTTTGCCAAAAACTTTTCCGGCGACCCGTTATGGATACCCGCAACCGTTACCCACCTTACCGGGCCTAGATCTTACCGCCTGCTAACAGGCGATGGGAGGGTGTGGAAACGCCACATAGACCAACTCCGATCGAGATTACCACCCAGCGCCCATGACTCCCGGGTTCACCAACTCAGGGGGAGGAAATATCGAGGAAATTGACTTTGATATGACGAATGGCAGGCCAACGGAAACCCTACGGCCCAGCGAAACACCGGAACTTGAAGCGGGGAGGGAGTTGACTTTTTCAGGCAACTTTAATACGGGAAACCGAACTGCAAAACCCGAAGAAACACGGGTAGCGGAGACAACCACAGTGAAAGCAGCACGGAATCACCGTGCAGCGAAACTAATTTAATAAAGATCATCCAAACACTCCACCGGAACCGGACCTTAGACCAAAACCGGTGGAGCCACAAATCATCCAGACAGACCAAGCGGCCTGTCTATCTTGAGATTTTATTACAGCTCCCCTCAAACGGAACCCAAGGGGAGGGTGTTGTGAATCAATAAAAGTTACTAGCATAAATGCAAATCAGGGTTTGGAAATCTGCACACCTGATTGGTCCTTATACAACAACTAGGGATTGGTCCATAACTAGTCCCCGATTGGCCACTATTTTCACACTTCTCATTGGTTATTAGTTTGAACTTGTTGCACATGTCATTGGTTAATAAGGTAGCAGCTAACCCTATAAAAGGGTTGCTGCTGCCCATAGCCTTGCTCTGTTCTATTCTATTTACTGTTATTAAAGAGTTGAAGTCACTGGTCAGATGTCTGGTCTCCATTATTCTCCAAACTTAACATAATTACAATAATATACTTATTGAATAAGTATATGGCAAGTATAATTCTTACTTTGTGGTTAGACAATGTCTTGTATCAGGGATAGATGATAGTAATGACTATGAGTATTGAGGAAAATATTAAGGCTTTCTGGTTCAGGGTGTTTATGACAGCCAGCTCCACTTCCCACAATAATACCACAAGGAAGGTAGAGTTGAACTGATAGTGTCTCTTTTTGTTTAGCTTAATTTTTAGTTTGGTTTGCTTTGCTTTAAGGTTTTATTGAGTCTGTTTTTTAAAGACACTCTAAATAAGTGTGTAATTCTACCAAAAGCTTTTTTTAGTTTCTCATGTTTTTAACAAATGGTAAAAATCACATCATCCCAAATGGGCATATTATTTGTTATATTTTAATCCTGACTTTCCCCCAGGAGCTTAAGCAACAGGATAATTTTGAAGGATTTTAGAAGCTGCAAAATGGAGCTGAGAGCAGCAGGCGACTAACCATGCTCATATATATATAATACTGTAGCATAATCCAATTCCACGCATGTTTACACACAACTAAATTCTTATAAGGAGTTTACTTCCAAATAAATGTATGGTGGCTTAAACTGCACAGAATAAATCCAACTGAATTAAATTGTGCTTAATTTCATAATAATAAATTTAGGCTTATTGCTTTATTCTTTATAGTGAATGCCACAATGCTAAAGAGAGAGATTTCATAGTGAAATGGGCAATCCATAGAATTTCCATCAGAGTAACCTTGAATATACAAGTTTTGAGAAAGACTATGCGTACACCCAACATTAATGCTCCCATCTTCATCCCATAATGCATAGAAAATTGAGTATAACCTTTGCTTGAATCAGCATTACCTAGTGCTTCATGAACTTCTTGGATGGTTAATCCAATTGGTGATACTTTGCACACAGAAAGCATCCATCAATGACATGAAGGGGAAGGGTATTTTTGATTACGTAGTCTTTTATCAGCTACCATATTCTCCTGAATTTGGTGCAAAATGATGAAATTTGGGGACAAGTTAAGGAACTGCAAGTGCCAGGAAGGGAAGAAAGAGAATGTGAAGAAGAATTGCTTCAAATTACTTTCCCTCTTGTTATGCTGATTGATTCCTTTAGTCAGCAGACAGACATCAGATAGAGTCCTCCTTCACAGAATCTGAGCCAAACTTCTTGTTTCCCTTTAACTGCTTTGCAACTTCAGCCTAAACAGAAAGCATGATTATTATTTCCACCAGACTGGGATCAAAGGAAAACAGAATTACATGTTCTGCTCTTTTAAAATCATCAGAAACTTGGATCTCTCCTCTTTATGTAAGCCTAAGAAGGGAAACAACAATTTGTAAAATAACAAGGAGAAAAAGAAACCAAAGAATTTTCCTCTCCTCCTTTTCAAAATATTTAGTGACTACAATTCATCTGTGAACCAAGTAAATCATGGCTTCGTCAAGTACAAGGATCGAAACCAATTACCATTAGTGACCATCGGGTGCAGCCGATCCTTTCTGTCCTCTACCCTGAATCTCAATGATCTCCCAAGTGTGCCCATGCAATTTAACAGAAGATCAATACACCACAGCAGTTAGCAGCCGCTCTCTTGAAGTGCCTTAGCAAAACAGGCTACATTTTCTCTACCAAATAAATGTCAAAACATTCCAACAGCTACAATTCTTGGGAGAAATTGTTCTTGTGAAACATTATTGACATACTTTAACCCACATTTCCCTCTGCATTCCAGCTTCCCGCAGGCCGGTCAATTTCAGTTTGGCAAGTGCCACATCGACACCTGTCCTCCTGCTGACACACTCGGCAAGCATGAAAGCTCTCACAGATCTTGGGCTTGAAGTTCTGGATGTCAGGGGTCAGTAGTCTGGCTTTGACCCCAGGTCAAGGTGACCACCCTCTCCCTCTGGAGGCCTGCCTTCATCTCTAATATGGCCTTGGAGCCAATCAATACTATTGCAGAGCCTCTTGATCTGAGCAATCCGAGAAAACCTCTCATGCTTTTAAAAAATGTCTTCATTTTTTCATTGTGCTGCAAGAGAGGTGGGATTCAGACCGGCACTGCCTTTGTCTTGTTGGGTTAATAGCACTGGCTAAATGGATTCCTTTATCTTTTTCTTTTTCCAAACCCCACCCTTTGAAGTGGCTTTCTTCATCTGGGGTGATTTTCCTTGACCTTCCCCCAGGAGGCAAATGTGTATGGGAGGTATTTTGCATTGTCTAATTCTAATGTCACTGCATCTATTCTTTGGAAGGGATATCCCTTCTCTTGGACTCTTAGTTCTTTGGTTTGAACCATTTTTTCTGAATGAATACATCTTGGATTATTGTCATTTTATAATTCCATAGTCTTATTAAGACACTGCTTATGATTTTTAAAGACCATTTTTCCACAATATGTACATGTATATGCACTGTATCTGTATGTCTGTGTGTGTATCGGTGTGTGTGTGCACGCGTGCGCACCTTTCCCCATTTAGAAATTTGTATGCATTTTTCCTTATACAATATATGTGTGTATACAGTTTTGTGAATTCCCCTTTCCTAGAATGTATGTTCTACATTATATCTACTACTATGTTATGTGTGTTTTAGTTTCATATACACATTGTTGAACATGCTTTCCCTCAAAATATACATTTTATATGGGCTTTTTTTTCCTATTTGGAAGATGTCATGGGAGACTTTTGGAAGCATGCAAAGGACAACTGTACTATTGCTCTGCTTTCAGTTTGCAAAGGATATCTTTTTCAGTAAAATATAAATCATGCCATTTGTAATCTATCTTTAGCATCCCTGTATTCCTCTTCCCCTTCCTTATTTTCTTCATGTAGTGCTTCTCTCTTTCTATTTCCATATAATCACTGCAGGAAAAGCATTTAGTGAACAAATGATTACTGCTGTCAAACTAATGATCCAGGTTTATTTTATTTTATTTTTTAAAAACTCTATAAAGTAGAATATTATTCCCAATTTTCTCAAACCATAAAGGATTACAGAAATGTATGAAACAATTACACACATGAACAGCCTGATACCCATGGAGATATCCAAAGCTTTTATCATCTGTTTACAAATACCCACCAAAATTCAGAGAGTGACTTAACTCCATAGCATACTTATCATTGCTTGCCAAAATCTTTGCTGTACTGCTGTGCTATCCACTTTACATCAATTGATTAATTTGGACTTTCCCTCCCTTTCCAGCAAACATAACTGATTGAAAGGCGGTAGAACAGAGGATTTTTTATTTTTTAAAGTTTATATGCTGCCTATCTCCCTGATAAGAGGACTCTGGGTGGCTTACAAATCATAAAAGGATAAATAGAAAAGGAGTTAAAATGTTAAAACTATGCAAACTAAAAATATAAAGCTATGCAAAAACAAAACAAACAAAACCCAGGAACCAGGAGTTGGTCAGTACAGGAATGAGATCTTATCCCATCAACCACTTCCAGCACTAAGCACCCTTTGTTGCTCCAAGTCATCCAGCAAAACCAAATTTCAATACTTTTCCAGAAGGCTAAAGGGATGGAAGCAGTCATCACCTCTGGTGGCATAATATTTCAAAGGGTCAGGGCCACAGTGGAAAAGGTTCTTCTTGACCTGTTTGCTGGAATTCCTTAGCAGATCTTTTCTGCTGGTACGAGTGCAGTGCAGTTGATAGCAGCCTCTTCTGGTGGTGCAAGCAGGGCAGACTACTCCCATTGGGGTGAGATGGTTCCTCAGATCTCCTGATGAGGCACTGTAATTATGTCTGCTAAAAAGAGTCCTGTCACACAAAACTTGGTATCTCTAAAAATCAGTGGATGGAAATTAATGAAGGAGAGATCCAATCTAGAAAAAAAACAAGTGAAAACAATTAACCAGTGGTCCATTACTAGAGATTTTAAAGAATTGTTTGAAATGGTATTGGACAGTGATGGCGAATCTTTTCGTACTTGCATGCCAAAAGTGCGTTCATGCACGCACAGGCCTGCCTGCACCCATAATGCAATGCACACATGACCCCGCCCACCCTCTGTGCATGCGCGTGCAAACCCCGCCGCATGCCTCTGTGCATGTGCATGCAACCCCCATGTACCGTGCACCTCTGCACATCTGTGCATGTCTCCCATGCCCCCCTCCCCCCGTGCATGCACGGCAGATACCCAACAATTAGCTGGCTGGTGGGAGGCACACGCGCATGCGCAGTGCACTTGATCTGGAGCGACAGCTCGCGTGCTTGGCAGAAATGGCTCTGCGTGCTACTTCCTGCTAGGTTCGCATGCCATGGGTTTGCCAACATGGTTATAGGATCTCCTGCTTGAGCACTGGGTTGAATTAGAAGACCTCCAAGATCTCTTCCAATACTGTTATTCTGTTATCTGGATTGCTTCATGTAGTCCAGGGACATTTCACAAACAAGAGCAGGTGCAAGAATGGTGACAATTGTTCAGTGCTGGAAGTTCAGTGTATTTCAAAACCACAAACATGGCTGCAGTTGAAATATGTTATATTAGAAGCATGAGGACATGTTATATGAACTATGTTTATATATTATAGTAAAGATTCTCATGCTGATCTGAAAGCTATACATCTGAAAGCCATCCTTTTCCAATTATGAGAAAGAAAATCTGATCTGAATGATTATTTTGCACTGTACTGATTTATTGCTAGACTGATATATCTTATGGATATTGTACTTTTTACCATTTCTCTTATTGAAGTTAGATTTGTTTTGGAAGAACAAATACAGGGTGGTATAATAGTATACAAGAGGAATGTGATGGCTCAGTGGCTAAGATGCTGAGCTTGTCAATCAGAAAGGTCAGCAGTTCGGCGGTTTGAATCCTAGCACAGTGTAACAGAGTGAGCTCCCGTTACTTGCCCCAGCTTCTGCCAACCTAGGAGTTCGAAAGCATGTAAAAATGCAAGTAGAAAAACAGAGGCCACTTTAGTAAGAAGGTAACAAGCATTCCATGCGCCTTCGGTGTTGACCATGGACCACATGACCATGGAGATGTCTTCAGACAGCGCTGGCTCTTCGGCTTTGTAACAGAAATGAGCACTGCTCCCTAGAGCCAGAAATGACTAGCACATATGTGCTAGGGGAACCTTTACCTTTATAACAGTATACAGGTGTTTTATTGGCACCAGAAAACCTCAGGTGCTAGTTTGCCCTAAGCTACAAAATCTCTCTAGGTAACTTTGGATCAGACACCCAATCTCAGTTCAACCTACTTATGTAACAGTATGTTACATATGTTGTCTTTAGCTCCTGAACAACCACAAAAGGATGTACAGCAATCAAACTAACAGGAGCAGAAAGGCCTTTAGAAAAGGACAATAAAATGGGCTACCAATCAGTTTTCCTTTTCTAAAAATGTCTATTGACCTGTATGTTTAAATGTCCCACAAAACTCTGCTAGCTATAGACTTCTATAACATGCAAGGTTGAGACTGCTCAGTCCTTACGATGTGATTTTTATTTTCTGTATAGGACTTTTCACTGTCAATTTGAACCACATTTTGTCCCATGCTGTGTTTCCTGAACCAACTGAAAGAACAGTTTAAGAAAAGCTTCAGAACTAATCAGTTTTTCTTTATACACTATTTTGTTTCAAAGCAAGATTTCTCTATATGATTAGCAAGTAATACTCTGGAGGTCTCCCAAGGCACTTCATTTGGTGGAGGCTTTGATTCAAGAATTACTTTGAAGGGAAGCCCTAATGTATTTCTCCTATTTTCCCTCATGGAGGCCCAGTGATGTCCACACTTTTTCATTTGTTAAAAATAACCGTGGCTTCTGCATGTGGTTTTACATTTCCAACTACTGTTCTACAAATGTATTGGAAGGACTATATTTTCCAGATTTCTTTGATGTTTGAGGATTCTGCAAGATGCTTTTTAGCTATTCATAGGCACCTGATAGAGCAGCCTAGGGTCAACTAACTGAACCCTCTTAGAAAAATATCTAAAACCCTGGTCTCTAAAACCCTAGTGTTGTACAAACATGCCAATATTAAGGGCCTCTTCTTAGAATGTGTGCCTATCTCCCATCTTTTTTTAATTTTTGAGAAATGTTATGAGGCTTCTATTTCTCTGGCATCTAGTATATATTACAGTTGTGTTCCAACACTGTTATTAACTAAGTACAGATTAATTCATTGAAAAAGCAGTTCATATTTAGTACCATTAGATAGATTGAAAGGAGAATTAAAATACATTTAGCTCTCTGAAAGGCATCTGCACCCAAGATCATAATAACAACAGAAATATTTTAATAAAATCATGCGCATACCACCACAAAATGTACGGTTCATAGTCCATATCCTTGTAGAAGGATATTAAAATATACATGAAAAATATTATACAGAAAAGGGAAAAAAGAAATAACACATGTAGAAACATTGAATTCATTTAAGAATTTTCCTGTGGGTTGAATATAGTTAATTAAAGAATTATGTCTGAAGAAACAGATTTCTCTTTTATTTGCAAAATGCTAGATATTAAAGAATGCCATTCTACACCCACTTTCCTAAAAGTTAGCCCCGTTGAACTCAAAGTGAACAGGCTTCAGAAGTAGAAGAATGGAAAAATTCCCATCCATCTAATTTCTTCTGGGAAAGGACCTTGCAGAATTAATTTCATTGATCCTAACTGCCTTGAGAAACCAGAATACACTGAAAAGCACAAGTAAAAGTCTTTGATACCAAGTATAAAGAGACAGAAGTGACAGAAATGTGATGGCAAAGAAATCTTAAACATCAAATAGTTTGTAACGACAATTCTATACAATGAGAAGGACAGAAAAATTGTTAACTAAAACCAGGTTATTTTCCTTTGTCATACGTTAGTAATGAAGAAATGAATCTGGGAGGAACATATTACATATAAAAATAGAAAATGGGCTTTTAATTTTCTTCATGAAATCGAGCTACAATATGACAGCCTGAAAATGTGAATACTGTTTATATTTTCTCCTCCTCCTCCTCCTCCTCCTCCTCCTCCTCCTCCTCCTCCTCCTCCTCCTCCTCCTCCTCCTCCTCCCCTCTTTCTTCTTCCTTTCTGACTAATGTAGGGTGTACCACATATGTTTTTACCCACCCAACATTCTCCATCAAAGAGTCCTTATTTTAACTCAGGATTAATCTAAAGTGTGATCATGCCTCTCAATGAATAACATGGAAAAATCACAGGTGACTATAAGCTGTTTGTTTGTTTGTTTTTCAAAAATATGGAATGAAATTTACAGGCATAGAAGCCATTTGTAAAGCAATGAATGCAGCTTAATTTCAGAGAAATAGGTGCAAGAGAATTGTAGTTGTTGTCTTTAAATAATGATAAAAAGAAAGAAGCATACAAGGTTGTTATTTAGGAATGAGATTGGATCATATTTACAGACATAATTATTCTTTACCTACTGCAAAATTTAAAACTATAGGTCTAGGAGGTGTTAGATGAAAAAAGATTTCTACTATGTGGAGGAAAGGATTGGAAGAAATAAAATTGCATACATTATTGCATACAACTGAATTAGAAAATAATCCATTAAAAATCTGTTTTTCCATGGAGTTAAATGATATTGTTTAAGAAAGCATTTTGATTTCTCAATAATTCCAATAATGGCCATTCAAAACATTTTTCATTCCATTCTTAGGGACTTATTATTTTGATTTGTCATAAAGGAATACTTCCTTGTGATTTAAAAGATGGCAATCATTGAGTTCTACCCTTCTCCCTTTGATTCCTCATTCAGTATTGAGTTGATATATAACTCAATATTGCCTTGTAGAGTCAAAGACATGTCTCAAACTACTCTTCAACAACACACAGGTTAGAATCTGGCCACATTCAAATCACACTGTAATTTATGTTCTATTCATTTTTCTGAAAAGAAAGGGCTATTGACCTATGACTCTATCAAGCCTAGTGGGATAAATGCTTCAGTTGGGTTGGTGGTGGTAGGAGACAGCATATTGCTTTTAAAAAATGGCATATATCTTTGCAAGTATTTTACAGGAATGTCATTATATCAAAATGCAATATGTAGATGGAAGAGTCACAAGATACATTATTTCCCTGAGCTTCCCGCAAGCCCAACATCTTTAAAAAGTAAAGACAACTAAGCAAAATGTTGAAGGAATTTATCAGTCATCAAAAAAAAAAAAAAAAAAAAAACCTTCCTCAGTAAGTTTTTATTTTGCAATGAAATCCCAAAGTATTAGGTGGATGTACTTTGGTGTTACTCTTCTAAAAAACTGACCCTCGTCTAAGCTTGTAAAGATGTCACGATCATAGCTAAAGGTTATGTGGCTGCAGGCCATTTCAACCTGTTTGTTCTTTGTCACCTGCTGTAAACATTGACAAAGTATAATCTTCTATTTTCTAGCAAGAAAAGAAAAGTATCTCTCCCTCCCAATTTTTTTAAAATGGAACTACATGTACTTAAAAAAATTGAGAATGAAAAATAATTCATCTGTGCTAGTAAGAGATTCAGACTGCTGTGGAAATGAATGTCCCATAACAACTATTTGCCTTGCATGGCCTTTCTAAGTCAAATTGACAGATGTAGGCTTAGAATGATCAAAAGAAAAACCTGGTGTTGGAATGGAAATCTTGTGGGATTGGAAAGACAAGGTATTATAGCGTCATAAGCTTCTTCACTATCTTTTCCATCATAGTAGATTCCAAAATTCTATCAACCATTGGCACCATCTTTCAAGGTATTTTGAACCTTATATTTCCCACCTAATTCCAGCAGCCTTGACATTCAAACAGCTAGATTGCTTTGTACATATCTCTTTTGTAAGGCCCTAAAGACTTGGCTCTGCATCCAGTCCTGGGGTCAGGAATGTGTGTGCAGTATCAAATTTTTCAGCTTTCAATTTTCAAACATTAGTTGTGACATGCCTTGGGGATTGGAAATATATTTTGGTTATTTTAATATAATTTAGATGTGCTTAGTAAGTAACTACATAAATATCATAACTTTTTAATATTTTGTTTGTTTTAGAGCCCTGTTCCATTGGTTGTATTAGTGATTATGAAATATACTTTCTTGGCTGCTATATATTGTTGCAATTGTTTATTTTATTTTTGTTGAGAGGGGTGATCATAAAAAATTAAATAAAGAAATAACAAAATAACTGTTTTCATACAGTAAGGAGGAAAACATTTATGCATTTGTTGTTTACGTTGGACTCCCTCAGCAAGCTCCAAGTCCATTTTGAACTCAGACTTTCATTAGTTTTTTCCCTACTCTAGACCCCAGCAGAAATGTGATAAATGTTCCTTAGAGAGGTTTAAGTTGATTCCATCCCATTAATTGAAACAATATTTCAGGAAGTTTGGATACCCACATAGCAGAGGTGGTATTCAGCAGGTTCTGACCACTTCTGGAGAACCAGTAGCAGAAATTTTGGGTAGTTCAGAGAACTGGCAAATACCACCTCTGACTGGAGATTTTAAAGTATCCTTCCCCTGCCACACACACCAAGCCACACCCACAGAAACAGTATTAAAAAAATTTGAATCTCACCACTGCCACATAAGGTGCATGCCAGAGCTCCTTATCCAGACAATCTCAGGGAAATTCTTTTAGCCTAATTGTGTAATTGTGGGGTAGGCAGAGTTCCTTTGTGTAATGAGAAAGCAAGATTCAGGATCATTATTAGTAGACCTAAGAATGTGATAAGAGCCATTTTCATAGGACCCAACTTTCTTAGCATCAATCAAATGCTGATTCTATGTGGATAATAATAAAGGAATCATAATGTATCCCAAAGAAACCTCACTTTTTCCAGAATAGAAATAGTAAAATCATAGAGTGGGAAAGTAATGCTTTTATTTCAACAGTGTACATGTAGGTTGAAAATCTGTTCTGAAAATGGACTCAGGTTTCAAATTATTTTCATTATGGAACTTTGAAATAATATATTCTTGGAATTTTCTGGGGAATGTGGCTAATTATTTTATCATTAATCAAAGTAGCTGAAGTGTAGGGTTTCTTGTTGAAAAACAAAATGTTTCCAAAAAGTTCACATGATTCCATACAATTTTCTATTTCTAGAATGGTCAGGTTATCCAGAATCAGAAGCATGACACCAAATAAGCTGAGCACAATAGTCTTTGTATGGCATTTTTATTACTTAAAAAGGGAATATGATCCTTACATACTTTGAACTGCTGATTATAACCTACTGAACAAAATCCTACTTCAAGTATTTGCATGGAAGAAAAAGCTCCGAGAGACTCTTTTTCTATATTTTCTTTGAACATATGAATCTTTGCTTAATAACATTTGTTAGCATTTCATTGTACCTTTTTAAACTGGATTATTTTTCTCTCTCCCTCTCCTCTCTCTCTCTCTCTCTCTCTCTCCTCCCTCCCTCCCTCCCTCCCTCCTCCCTCTCTCTCTCTCTCTCTCTCTCTCTGTGTGTGATGTGATAGATAGATAGATAGATAGATAGATAGATAGATAGATAGATAGATAGATAGATAGATAGATCAATTTTAAGGGGAAAATGGAATGCAAAAGCACTTGAAAATAAAATGACCACATGTCTGGGAGAGAGGTTAAAGTAATTGCTTGCAAGTATAATAGTATACATAAAGCAGCATACATTAGACTGCATTTGGCGCATCCTTTAAGATCTCAAATTTATCAAATGACAACATTCATTCTGCAGTATGTAGAAGACAACAAGAAAGTCAGCAACTTGGCACGCTGACATTGCAGTACAGCATCATGTTAATTAGCTCACACAGAGGACACGCTGAGGAAAAAAGTGACTTGTCATTGAGGGATATACTATTAAAAACAATTCTCCTTGACCTGCCATTCATCAAAGTAAATAATACCCCCCTTTAAATCATATGACTTATGTTTTTCTTATTATCCTTTGAAATACAAAATTTATTTACAAAAATTAAGAGTTCACCAAAATTTAGTTATGGATGCCTCTTAACTGTCTAAATGTTCAGTGGATATCTTATCCTCTCTCATCGTCTCTTCACTTATATTCTCTCTATTGACTTTAAACAATATTCAGAGATTGATGAGACCACTCCCTCCTCCTTCTCTCTGTCTCTGTCTCTGTCTCTGTCTCTGTCTCTGTCTGTCTCTGTCTCTGTCTCTGTCTCTTCTCTCTCTCTCTCTCTCTCTCTCTCTCTCTCTCTGCAGGATTCCCCCAAATATTTATTTATTTATTTATTTGATTGGTCATTTACTTACTTACTTACTTACTTACTTACTATGCTGCCTTTTGTCCTGGAATTCAAGGTTGCTCACGTCATGCTTCCTCTCTTCTCATAGGGGAAAGAGAAAAATGGACTTGCCCAGAGTTAGTCAGTTAGGTTCCATGGCTGAAGGTCAATTATAACCCTCATAGCTACTAGAAAAATAAAAGGAACCTTTAAAAAAAAAAGAATGATGTTTTTCTACAGTGGGTGTCAATCTCCATTATTTACAAAATAACCCAAGTCTTCTATGTGGATACTCTAGAATTCTTGAAAATATCATGTCATTTGGCTACAAGGTTCAACTTAAAGGATGATAAGTCAAACAATTTATCTACCAAACATTTGATCCTGGATTTCCAATTTCATGATCAGCATCTTTACAAGATTCCATAATTTATTTCTAAGTAAGCATATACTGCCCAGTTTTCTTTCTTCTATCTATTCCCACATTTCCTGCACATTGTGCACAATTTTGGCTTTAAACACTATGCTAAAGAGGACAGTCATCTCCTGACATTTATTAATTATTTTTCTTTACCAGAATAAACCATAAAAATAGACTACAAAAGCTTAAAGGAAGATCATAATACTTGCCCAATTTCCATTAGTTGTCTTGTTCAACATAATGTAGCACTGAAAAAGTCCATTATTTATTTATTTATTTACATTTTAATTTTGCCTAGCTCATTAAGATTCCTTTGATATTTTAAAAAAATTAGTGCATGTGAAAAGCTTCAAACAGGGGTATTGATATATTTTTTCTGACTGGGTTTGAGCATAACCTTTTTAATTCGTGTTTCTGCATAACAGCTGGACTTCAGTGCATCATTGCAACTTAACAAAGGTAGGTCTCTTGATGTGAATAAAAACTGTAATTATCACAGGGGAACAAATTATACAGAAAGCTCTGCTTCAATAAGATTGCCACATATTTAGAATGCAGCTACATCAATACTATAGCATCATGAATGAACCAGAGAGTATTTCCATTAATTGTATATGTCAGAGATGAATAAGTTATATACAATTTTATGGTAGTGAATTTCCAGATCTTTTATTTTCAAAAATGTCAATTAACTTGTTCTAATTATTTGTATTCTACCATAAACCACCATATGAAGAATATTATCTTTTGACTAAATTTGATTCTGTGAGAGGTTGATTTGGACAATTGTCCTGTCTTCTTCATGGGATTTCTCTAGATCAGGGGTGTCAAACTTGCATCATCAAATCGGCATCATGTGATGTATTGTGACTTTTTTCCCATTCACTAAACCGAGGTTGGGCATGGCCAGCACGTGATGCATCTGGCTCATGGGTCACAAGTTTGATATCCCTGCTCTAGACTGAAAGTTCTAATTCCACAGTGTAAAGCTGTGCTCTTAGACAGAAGAGAATAAGCCCAAATCCTCCAATTATGGACATTATTTTAAGACATGTCCTCATTTTTTCATCCCCAAACCACTACAGAGGCATCCTATACTCATGTTCAGATGATTCTGAAGTACATTTCCTTTCTTCTTTCACAGAATAGAATAAAATAGAACTTTATTATGACTTTCAATGCATACTAATCAGCATACATTAAAATGTATCTGTTACTGTTCTGTTACTGTTTCCCTTGTCGGGAACTCAAGGAGATGGAATCAGAAACTTTTCTTCCAACTTGCGCAAATTGGAAGCTATCAATAAGAAAATCCAGTATCCAATCTAATTACATAAAGAAGTATTAAAACCTAATAGGCCCATTTGTTCACCAAATGCTGTGGAATAATTATGTTGAACACCAAACTAAAATCAACAAACAGCATTTGCACATGAGTATTTTTCGCCTCCTGGTGCGCCAAACTAAGATGAAGCACACAAGAAAGTGCTTGGACATGGTTATCTTGACATGATTTGGCCCATCTTTTCAGTTATCTAGGATCTTTTCATCTTCTTCAAGCTGGTGTAGACACACATCCTTCCTTCTGGCCTCTAGGCATTTTGCCCCATCAACATTTGCTATTTTGTTTAGTTTCTGGTCTCAAATCCTACCAGCCAACTCTGCAAAGTAAGCAGAAGATAAATTTGACAAAGAGGTAGTAAGTCACTTCTGAGTAGGGCACAATGGTGCAGTGGGAGAAATCACTACATGCCTCACCAACTGTCAAGCTCTTTGAGGGGTTTTCAATGCCCATCACTTGTCACCTATTTTACAAGCTGTGGGATGGGTAGAGTGGAGAGAGAGATTTTTAAACACAGAGCCAAATCCAGTTTAACTCTAAGCAATTTAAAATGCATATTTGAAGAGTTAATGCCTTAAAAGCTTCAAATACCGTTTTCCATATTAGCTGTCCTGAGTTCAGAAATTAGTATTGAAGACATACTCACTGATCACACATACACAAAATGTCAAAATAATACTGTCAGGAGACAGACACCTTGGAAATCTCTCCATGTCTGGGAATACCTTATCATCTGATGACTTCAGACCTATCTTTTCAGGACTTTAAAAAACCTTGTAGAATTTTTGATTCCCACCCCCTGCTTTGATTAGCTGAACCTTCTTTCAATTGGATGCTTTGCAATATCATCAGTGGCCCCTCCCACTAGCTATTTTGAGTTTTATGATTTCATTATTTTTATCACTTATTAATTACTACTTATTTGGTATATTGATTGTTCGAAGCTGTCTTGAGCAGATTGCAATCTTTTAAGCCTACCTATTTTTACTTCATAAACACATGCTTTAATTCTAAGATTTTTTTTTTTAAAAAAAATACTTCTTAGGAAGACTGTTTCATTTCATCTTTTATTCAGAACTAAACTATACCATCAAGGAGAAAATACCCACTTTTACAGGACATGTACAATCCTTGAATCTTATTCTCATGTTCTATGTCATTCTTAAAAGTGCACTGCGGAAATTCAGATACAAAACAGAACTAATTTCTTGCTAATTTTTGATAACACAACACCCCCCCGTTACAAATATAAAGAGCAGCCAGAAAATTGTTGAGTCTGATATATATCCTTTTTCCAAGCTGGCTATTCCATGCAAGGATAGAAATGAGAGAATTAAAGTAGATGAAGGTGCCCATTGAAAGAAGAAAAATATGTTCTTCCTTTTTTTAATCACAACCAGGAATCTCCTTTTGAAATGTTGATTTGTTTTGTTTCTCTAGAAAGTAACAAGTTGCAAGGTAAGGTAACAAGAGTTACTCATGGCAAAACAGGGACTGGAATCCAGGCGTGTGTATATAAATTTTGGCAGGTGGGAGATAGATTGGTCATTATTCTGGAAAAAAAAAGATTAGGTATTGCATGCTGAACTTTGATCTTTCAGGGAAGTGAACTCAATGGTTTTTTTCCCCTGTTCTATTTTCCTGAATTAAGCTCTTGCCCTCAATAGTAGTGGAGGGGCATATCAACCAAGTAGCTAATGCTCTTGGCTTAACCTAAAGCTCTTAGGCTGCATTCTACAGTTTGTAAGGAACCTGTTAAAAATAGAAATTGTTTGTGTGCCTGATTATTTCCCAAGAGTTTGAAATGTTACTCATAAAAAGAAGATACTTGGATTCATGAACATGATTGTATTATTCACTTTTTGGTGGGGTTGGAATTTACAGGGCTTTAAAGTAAACCCTTGATATCTGATATTGCCCACTCTTGAAAAAAATCATTTCCTCTTCCCATATTTCTTCTTAAGAATAATTTAATACTTCTATGTGCCATGTCCTCATACTTTTCTGAAGAGCCATGGTGGCACAGTAGTTAGAATGCAGACCGATTCTGCCAGGAGTCCGATCCTGACTGGGTCAAGGTTGACTCGCCCTTCCATCTTTCCATGGTTGGTAAAATGAGGAGCCAAATTGTTGGGAGCAATATGCTAGCTCTGTAAACTGCTTAAACAGTGCTTTAAAGCACTATGAAGTGTTATAAAAGTCTACATGCTATTGCTGTTTTCTGGCAATTTATTACTTAAAAATGTGATTCCCAAAGGAAAAAAACTAGAACCAATGCATTGTCTCAATGTATATCATCATAATTATACCAGATTCATGTTGAAGGAAAATGTTCAAGCTTCTGATTTTTAGTGCTGCCTTGACTGCAATGCATTCAGAGAAATAGCAATTTCAGGAAAGTAGTATCATCTACTTTAAAAAAAAAGACCATTAATAATTGTACTTGAATAACTTCTAAATTAAATATCTTTCTTTCTCCAAAGAAAAGGGATCTGGATCCTTCTTCTAGTTTCTCATCAAAATAAATCTAACTAACACCCTTATGCAGAATAGTTATTTCTCTTTGTATTACTTCCCAGCCCAAATTCATGAGAATGATATCGGTGCTCTTTTCTTTCTCAAGGACTCATTCCTATACCATTATTGACACTTTCCAATCAATATGTTTAAGAGCTTATTTTTTTTCTCCTCCCAGATCAAATGCAAGAATGATTTGTATGTTTACCTTGATAATATACACTTGTCTCTTTAAGGTGACAGCAAATGGTCCAATCAGAAGTGGCAGGACTAAGTGCAGAAAATACAGCAAGCCATCTCAGGCTCCCTTAACCATAAAATCGATGAGTTTATGCTCAACTGAGCGATAAGAAATACTCATGAAATGTCCAAGGGTGAATCAGGGTGGCTGGGTTACCAAGTTCCTTTCTTCACTAAGTGCAAAGCGCATGAGTAATGAGGCCTTTCCACATCATCAAAGGCAAGGAAAATATTTATCAGTTAAATATTGTGTCCACTTTCCTCTATTTCTGTGTCTGAATATCTCTTTTGATTATTGGTCCTCTTTCATTGTCTTTCTTTTAAATATCTTTCTCTCTTTAATTATAAATATAAACAAAGGAATAAAACTTCCACTATCTTGAAAATATGATTGCTGAGTTTGATTGCAGAATTACTCTTAATCTCTCTGCTATCCTTTCTTTTCCTTCTTGAGTTCTATGGAAATGGACACAGGAAGCCTTAAAGATATATATCTTTGTTGTTGTTGTTGTTGTTGTTGTTGTTATTATTATATGGCTCCATTTTATTTATTTTACCTGCAATATTATTACTCCTATTGTTATTAAATCATCAACACCATCCATAGCTAGAAAGGACATGCATTCTAATTGTACTGGCTGGCATATAACCTCATTCTTAAAATCTATTGTAGAAACATTAGTGCTCACGTTGTTCCTTCTATTGTACAAGAAAAAAAAAGTCAATGTCGCTTATTACTTGCAAAGGCGGTAAGTTAGAGGAACAGGAATACGCATTGCATTCTTATGCAATTTTGCAGTATAATCTTATATAATTATAAATCAAACATGGCAGTGTTTACACAGCAAGAAAGGCAAAGTGAGACATAGAGATATAGCTCATGCCATCTTCCACTAAATAATTTTAATTGGACAAGCCACTATGATTCTGTATAACTGTAATTCCAGTGAAATTAAATTTCTTTATGATACACTATTTCAATAAGCTTGTGAACATGGGAAATATGGGGTGCTACCTCAGGAAAATTAGCAAAGTAAATATTCCAAGAAAGTTTTTTATCAGTTTTCTCACTTCCCAACTTTGCAAGCAAATATAGGATCAGTTTCCATGAAGGAATAATGCTATCAGTGATAGCCTTGCTACTGCTGATGGATGCTGTAGTCACTCTCCTTCAGCATAGGAAACAGGCAATGGCAAAGCATTGCCATTAACTAAATCAAAGGAACAAAAAAAAATCCCCAGTGTAAATCCAAGTAAATCACATTATCATAATTAAATCTTGATATAATGACAGCATGATTGCCAAGACTTCCTATTTGATAAAGCATGGATTATCTGAAGCTGGACAAAAACTCCGCTGGCTACAGCCCCCACCGCTGATCAAATAAAAGTTGTCAATCCAGGAGGATCCTCAAGTTATGGACATGCTCCCTTAGAATAAATAAAGCACCGCCCTCAGTAAGTGCCATGGTCAGACAAGTGAGCATTTGGACAAACACCAAATCAGTCTTGCTAGAACTGAAAATCAATTTGTTGCATCCCCTTCACTTCCTTACTGTGCCAGACATTGAGCAAGAACAACTCCATATCTCCAGTATTGCAGGAGTAGTCTGCAGCTCAACTGCTTCTTCTTCATAGCTACACTTTGGAGCCATTCACTCTGGTAGAAGCAAAACCAGCCCAGAAGGATACAGAGTATGAAGTGTCACTGAGAAATCCAGTAAGATCCTATCATCCAAGTCCGGGGAGAGGCAATTTGCATACTATGGCATAATCTAGTTTTGTCTGCAAAAATTACAGATCCCCAAAACATTGCTAAAAGAGACCTAATTTGAAGCAAACCAATTTTCTTAAATGACCCAATGACTTTACAGTGTGTACATTCAAATCAAAATACTTGGGATGATCTTCTATCCTTGTAGATAACAAAGGCAGCTTTGTGATTAATTGCATCTTGATTCCATTCAACAGACGGGAGTGTCTGCAAGAATAGTTAATGGCTGCTGCCTGGTTTATTGCAATCCTATTTTTTTCCCCAAACCTGATTAGCAATTGAATCCTGAGAACTGATTGATGGATGCACAGTTTCTTTACATGGCTATAAACATATTCCACATATTTTTACTTTAAAAATAACAGCATCACTGATGTATTGGGGAAAGGAAAGAATTATTTACATATAAAATTAAGGGGCAACATCAGAACCTTAAGAAACCTTATCAGATTGCCTATGTGCACAATGTTTTTATTACTATTTTTAATTCTAAAAAGATATGATGAAACTTTTCCTTTACATATGCTTATGTTATTGGGAGGAGTCATGTTTTGCATATCAGTGTGGGTACAGAAAACATAATATAGTAAGAAACTACCCACTATACTGTATAACTTTTCAAATTGATTTTAAAACAATATTCAGAGATTGATGAGACCACTCCCTCCTCCTTCTCTCTGTCTCTGTCTCTGTCTCTGTCTCTGTCTCTGTCTCTGTCTCTGTCTCTGTCTCTCTCTCTCTCTCTCTCTCTCTCTCTCTCTCACACACACACACACACACACACAGTGTGTATATATATTTGAAATGCCATTTCACCTAACCTCATTGGGTAGCTTGAGTGGTTTGGACGCTGGGCAGGTTAGCAAGCCCATGTTCGAGATCCGGGATCGGCTACAAGGTGAACCTAAGCTCTCATCTTTCACCCCAGCTGGGCATCTCCAGTGCAATGGTAACTGCTAATCCTTTCAACTAGAAAGATTGAACCTTGGTGCTTCTCACACAAGTGCAAATAATAATAATAATAATTTTGTTTGATTTTAAAAAACAACCCTAAACAACTATATTAGGAAAAGATGAAATAGAAAGTGTGATCTGTTTCTTGCTTTACTTCTTAGGTATATGAGTCCCATTGGTAAATGAAAGAGGACCTAACAGCAAGGATGGTTCAAGGATTACATGCTAATATGAATATCATGAACACTTCTTCTGTCTGGGATGGAAGGGGTGATAAGATCTGTGTGAAAGAATTAACTTCTAAACTATCTTGATTGACGGATGTCACAGCCAGACGGATATCGCAGCCAGACGGATGTTGCAGCCAGATTGCCCTCACAGAGATAAGATGTTGAATTATGATTTAAACATATATTTTATTTGTTATGTTATTATTTTATTCCATAACTATTAACTAGATACTCTTTGAGTATTTTCAATTGTACTGGTCTGATTGTAATAAATATTTCATTTCATTTCATTTTACCAGTCTGAGGTAGATTAATATACAAAAACTAATGGTTTTCAAAATACATACAATCTACAGTTGTATGTTTGGATAGATGCATTTTATAATCTTCAGTTTAGAAAAGCATTTTAGATATTTCACTATATTTGATTTTTACAGTGATGTGTAATAATCTAAAGAAAAAATAGAGTTGCTAAATTAGTTTTATCCACATTTATCCACATGCATATTATTAAAAGACATGAGGGTCTTGAAATATATTTATTATTTACTAAAAGGTTTGTTCTTCATATGTCTGTGTTTGTTAAATGTGAAAATAGTTACTTTCTGAAAACAAAAATATATACAGTCACCTAGTATTGGTTCTATCTCCACATTTGTGATTTGATAAGACAATGATCTAAGAACAATTTCAGTAAGAGAAATATTGGCTGAATGTAAGGTTACTGCCTCTTAATAGCTTGTGCCATGCTAGTATAACTGATAATTTGGCCAAGGAAGTGGAAAAAAAGATAAGTAGCAGTGAAAAAATAGAGAAGAGGATAATATTAGCAGTAAGAATCAAATTAGTGGAAAGAAACCAATAAATAATATAAACTTCTTCTAAAAGCCCTCATGATTCTTAATTTTTGTTACAACAGCTATCTCCTTCTCAAACTATCTCATTTAGGCCAACACTTTAACTCATTTTTGGCTCTGTTTCAACAAAATTACAAAGGCATCATTAATCTAAAGTAACCAACCTGGATCATTTCTGTATTGTCCATACATTTCTTCTACCATTTTGTATACTTTGATTATGATTGTACATGGGCATCACACTACATTTTTGGAGACTTTTCATAAATTGTAGACCTTTCAAGGAGAAAATCTTTTCAAAACAAGGAAACATCTCCATTCTGAAAACAAACAAGAAGCCCCAAAAGATGGTAAACAATAATTTGAAAGATCAATAGTGGTTACTTTTGTCCCTACATCCAATTCTCCTATCTGCATGACCGCATGAATGCTGCCTAGGTGACTTTGGCCCAGTCACTCTCTCAGCCAAAATCACCTCACATGGTTACTGTCAGGAGAGAGAATAAGAAAAGGAAGGAGTTTTAGGTATTTTTGTAAAAAATATCTGTATCTATATTGAGAGAGGGGAGGGAGGGATGGAGGGAAGGAGAGGGAGAGGATAGATAAATTTTGAAACAAAAAGAATGGGGGGAAAAACCCTTATTTTCTACAAATAACCTTGCAGTGGTCAAGCTTTTTTACTTTCCTATGTGAAAGTATTCCCCCATTTCAAAATGAATTTGTGATTTAAAATAAAAAACAGCTTGAAAAAATTACACATGTTGTATTTATCTTTTCAGCTAAAGTAGCCTTTTGTATATATTTTTTCAAAGGCTGCATTTTTGTACTTATTTCTCTGCATTTTCATCTAATGTAATGTGTATTTGTGTACCCTTTTTCTACAATTGTCCATTTTTTAAAAATAGAAATCTGCAATGTCAATGATAAAGAAGTGCACATTTAAATTTAAAATATGCTTATGATTTGTGGTTTGGGTGATTTGAAAAAAAATCAATAATAGAAAAAATAGGTTTTTGTAATTATAGAGTAAGGGTGGTTTTTTCTTTTGGTAAACATACTTTATTTGCTGTAAAGGAAATTGGAAACTTCTACTTTCTTCCTTTTAAAAATTCTTTCTGTAGTCCGTCCTTCCTTCCTTCTTTCCTCTTCCCTCCCTCCCTGTGTCCTTCTGTTTGTCTGTCTTTATTAGGTTCAGTTAGTTTTTATGGATTTTGTAAAACTTTAATAAAAACATATTTTAAAAAGAAAACAAAACGGGATTTTATTATCAAGATGAAGATGAATAGTCCTGAAGACAACCAGAACTCTAAGACCACTGAAATGCTGTATGTTAGGATAGACATAAGACACCATAAGCCTTAGTAAGACCACACCTAGAGTACTGCATCCAGTTCTGTTCTCCACATTACAAAAAAGATGTTGAGACTCTAGAAAAAGTACAAAGAAGAGCAATAATGATGATTAGGGGACTGGAGACTAAAACATATGAAGAACAGTTGCAGGAACTGGACTTGGCTAGTCTAGTAAAGAGAAGGACCAGGGGAGACATGATAGCAGTCTTCCAATATTTGAGGGGCTGCCACAGAGAGAAAGGGATCAAGCTATTTTCTAAAGCACTTGTAGGCCAGACAAGGAATAATGGATGGAAACTGAACAAGGAGAGATTCAACCTGGAAATAAGAAGAAATTTTCTGACAGTGAGAACAATCAACCAATGGAACAGCTTGCCCTCAGAAGTTCTGGGAGTGCCATCACTTGAGACTTTCAAGAAGAGATTGGACTGCCATCTGTCAGAAATGGTGTAGGGTCTCCCGCTTGGGTGGAGGGTTGGACTAGATGACCTACAAGGTCCCTTCCAACTCTGATTATCTGAAATCTGAAACCATTTTAATTTTAGTCATTAGTTAACTAAAATTAACCTTAAGATTTGAAGAAATCAATGAAAATATATCTCTATGGGCATCTAAAATACTCAACTAGTACAACAAAGATAAAAATAATGGCAGCATATATCTAAAAATAGGATGAGGGAGTCACTATCTGCCATCCAAAACAAAATTAAATAGATGTACATACCACAAACAAGGAAATAGCTCAGTCACCACTTGCCTTATAAGTACACTGTTAATCAAAACAACAATTTATGCAATTAGTATGCAACTAAAGAGCCAGAGTGTTTTTGTTTATATTTTGTTTATATCTTTATAGGTTTATAGATAGACATGCATATATATTAAATCTGAATTAAACTTGGGCATGTGTGGTTAAATAACTAAAATATGTATGTGATTGCCTATCTTATTAGTATGCATTTACTACTACTGAATACTTAAGCTAAGTAATTAAATATGTAAATGGACATTTGGAAATGTGAATGGAAATTTGTACACAAAATTATAATACCTGTTCTGGTTATGCATTGACAGTAATTGTGTGCTTCCACTAGGCTTGAATTAATATCTACTCAGCATCTGAACTTTTGCAAGAGTATATTGTTGGCAACTATTCCATGGACTATGTAGGTCACTCATGATAAGCAGGGATTTTGCCCATTGTATTGCCTTCCCAGTCTTCCTAGAAAGAAAGCACTGGAGGAAGCATTGAAAGCCACATATGGTGCTGAAGGATACAGATGAAAGCAATGGATAGCATTTTTTAAAAAAAAAACCTGTTAACAGTCCCAAGAGTTTGTTCAGATGTTGCTTGTATTCCATAATATTTGCATGTTTGAACCTTGCATGTTGAACTCCAGGAGCCGTTTAAATATGAAATGCACACTCATCAACATCAGTTATGAATATTACAACAGATGAGTAATATGTCAAAGTAGACTTTTTTTAAAAAATGGAGGGATCTCGTGAAACAATGCAAAACTAAGGGAGAAGCATATTTCTTATTGCTGGAGAAAGGCAGGTATTTGCAAAACAAGAAAGTGGGGCATATTATTCCCATTTTTTCCATAGGATGCCAAAATGGAATGAAATGGAGGGAGAAGATTATCTCTATAAAATGCACTTATGGACTGAGATATAGTTCAACATTGCCTCTATATTTTTCTGATGCCAAATAGGGAAGTCAGATTGACCACTAGAACGGACAAGCAAAGCTATTGGGGCACAATACAGGAAAAACTAAGACAGTTATTTGGAAGAGAGTGGAAAACCTAGATATGCCTTCTAATTCTTCAGTGAAATTGTAAGATAGAGAACATTTAATGTTTTTAACTATTGCAATTTGTTATTAAAGTCATTCTCTCATTATTAAAAAGAAACACTCACTGCATGTTCTCAAAGATGTGGTAGGATTTAGCCAGAGAAATTAGCTATGCCTGAATATCTTGTCTAATTTTGTGAAATACTATAGGAATCTTATATTTTTAAAATAAAATGAATTTAAAGGAATGTAGTTCAAAAAATGTTGAAATTAGTCTGCTAGTACTAAATAGACATCATCCTTCCATAACTGATTAAAAATTCTTTTTAAAAAATTTCAAACACTTCATTCTTTATTGTTTTTAAAGTTTGCATTTCATGCTGTCCCCTCCCAAAGAAATTTTTTTTTGTATTGTTGGATGAAAAAAAACTTCCCCTTGTTAGAAAGTGGGAAATGTAAATCTTTGTGTTGATTTCAAATTAGACAACTTCTGATGCAAACTAAATCTCTTATTTTCAAAATGTCAAGATTGTCTAAACCAAATGTTAAAACCCATGCACTGTAATATCACCAGCTAGGAAGCTTGCAGATGTGTTAAACACAGTTCAAGCATCTTGACTGCTTGAAGGTAACTCCATAAAAATGCAAGAGAAGCAGCTTCAAGACTTTTATTTTCTATCTCTTCAAGATTATATCTCCTAATTCTTTCTCAGCTACTTCTGGATGGTCTACACATTGACCTCCCATATGTCTAGTACTGAATAGATACATACTCTCACTTTTTTCCTATTTTAATTTCTCCTCTTTTCCTATCTCAAGGGAAATTTGTCCTGGGTGGGTGAAAGGAACTATGACATGCCACTATTTTTCTTCCAACTAACACGATACTTTAAGACAGGGGTGTCAAACTCAAGGGCCAGGGGCCAGATCCGGCCCAGTGGGGTGCTTAGATCTGACATGTGGGACTGCCCTGGAAACAATGAAGGACTGGCCCACGATGCCTTTGCCAGCAAAAATGGAGCTTCGGAGGGATGGCCCTCCTGAGTTCTGTTTTCTCTGGCAGAGGTTGCAGGAGGCCATCACAGCTGAAAATGGAGCTCCATTTTTGCTGTCAAAGACTTGGGCCACCACAGGCACCCGTGACATGAGTGTCATCGAGCTGGCCAAGCCTACCCTGGCCATGCCCCTCCGCCCCCCTGAGGTCAAACACAACCAAGATGATTAGGGGGAGGCTAAAACATATGAAGAACGGTTGCAGAAACTGGGTATGTCTAGTCTAATGAAAAGAAGGACTAGAGGAGACATGATAGCCGTGTTCCAATATCTCAGGCACTGCCACAAAGAAGAGGGAGTCAAGCTATTCTCCAAAACACCTGAAGGCAGGACAAAAAGCAATGGGTGGAAACTAATCAAGGAGAGAAGCAACTTAGAAGTAAGGAGACATTTCCTGACAGTTAGAACAATTAATCAGTGGAATAACTTGCCTCCAGAAGTTGTGAATGCTCCAACACTGGAAGTTTTTAAAATGACGTTGGATACCCATTTGTCTGAAGTGGTGTAGGGTTTCCTGCCTATGCAGGGGATTGGATTATAAGACCTCCAAGATCCCTTCCAACTCTGTTATTCTATTCTATTCTATTCTATTCTATTCTATTCTATTCTATTCTATTCTATTCTATTCTATTCTATTCTATTCTATTCTATTCTATTCTGTTCTGTTCTGTTCTGTTCTGTTCTATTATGTGGATTATTTTAAATTATTATATGTCTTTATACTTATGCTATGAGTAATTAAATTAGTACAGCTGTACACAAAGCAAGTCATAAATCTGTATTAGAGCAACTGATTTCCCATTAGCAGATATCCTTGGTGTGAGGCTCAAATTAATATTTATGGATCCACATGAATATCTTGCACTCAGGGTATAAATGTACCTTGGAGGACACCAACAATTGTGCTCCAATTTGTACTCCCTTCAAAATGACCATATTGATCCAAAAAACCTTTCAGATATGAATGTATGTTAATATTTTCTCCTTCTCTGTGTTCTGAGAAAAAAATAACATTATAAGGGGTTTTCAAAAACAAAAGCTATTATATTCAAGTCTATATAAAATGTTTTGGATCAGACTGTAAAAAATGAATATATGTATATGCATTTTTTTTGCAGAGCAAAATATCTCTTCATACTTTTATCTCCTGCATAAGAGCAGATTTTGTCCTTGATAAATGGAATTGTTGTGCACAATCTTATCCAGGACTGAAGCAAAACAATCCTGAAGTCATTGTGTGTTCAAGTCACAGATTAATTTTAACTTTAAAAAAATATATTTGGCCCTCTTTTTCATTTCCCTCTCTGAAAGAAATCATTTCAAATGTTTGGCTTTCTTTCTATTCTTCCATTTTACAAATAATTTTTTACGTTTTTATAATATTCTTCTTTTTACATTTACAATTTAGTTTTAAGTGTATTATATTCCAACAGTTTTCAGTCCATTAGACTTTTAAATATTGGAATAGATACTATTATTGTCTTTCTATAACTACAAAAATACTTTTTCCTTCCTTCCTTCCTTCCTTCCTTCCTTCCTTCCTTCCTTCCTTCCTTCCTTCCTTCCTTCCTTCCTCCCTTCCTTCCTCCTTCCCTCTCTCCCTCCTTCCCTCCTTCAAATTGAAGTGCAGTTCTGATAGTATGTTAATGAACTTGACCTATTTCTACATCTACTTCTACTTATTCTGAAATCAGATCTGTAGAATTGCTTTGAAAATTTCCTTACCATATTCAGTCTAAAAGTATTTCTCTTTCTCTCTCTGGCTTTTTTTTACTTCTTTTATCACAGTTATATGTGCTAAAATTACCCCACTAGATTCTAGTGCTTTGAATTGAGACCTGACCTTTGATCTCCTAAAACAATTACAATCTCTAAAGCATTTTATTCAACTTACGCTTGTTCAAAAATAAACAAATATAAAAGCAAAAAATGAACAACACTACATGGCAGTCCTTAAAGAAAAGAAAGATAATTTAAACACATTTAGTCAATGATTATATTACAGAGTGATTCAACATTCGCAACATCAGAATTTCTCAACTAAACACAAACAAATTTAAATTTGCTAAAAAATCAAAAGGTTAAAAGAATGCATGCAATCTCTTGTCTGTCCATCAGTATTAAAGATCTGCCTTTCTAAATCTTCATTAAAATTCTTCATATGGACAATGAATATGATGGTCCTAGTGTAAAACTTTGCCATATCTATACAAAAAATTTAGAAAAATGAAGATGCTTTATTTGTCTCTCTAAGATGTCCTCATTCACTTTCATGGTAGTCAAAGTAACCAGGTATATGAACTAAGATGCTTTCTATTTAATAGGAATCACCTAGATTTGTTCTGATGCTTCGGATGTAGTGGTTAAGGAATTTACCGTAGACTGTAAATTCTAAGCCCACTTGTAGGAGATTTCCAGGCTGAGCCCAAAGGAGGGCTCAAATGTCATAAATCTCTTCATCCAACAAGAGATCTAAATCCAGCGCATCTTGAATTCCTTCTATTGTTATCTCCTGCTAATTTCTTACGGCTGATAGTAGTTCAGATTTTTATAGAGAACTAAAGATTTACAATAAATCTTTATACCCATTTGAACTGTATGGATTACCTGATTTTTCTGGTTCTTGATACCATTTTAGGCATAAAAGCTGGCTGGATGATTGGCTGGTCACTCTCTCTCAACCCAACTCACCTCATAGAGTTGTTGTGGGGAAAATATGAGGAGGAAGGACTATTAGTTATAGTATGTTTACCACCATGAGTTATTGTGTTGAAAATACAAAAGGCAAGATAAAAAAAAATATTTTAAAAATCCTTTTGCTTTTTTTCTTCTTTGGAAATAAGGTAGATATTATCCTGGCTGGGTATCACTATTACTATAACAATGATCTTCAATTTCATCTATAGATAAGCCTCACAACTATTGATATCTATGAGAACCAGAAGTACAAATCGAACTCATGGGATGGTTCCTAATTTGTATCATTAAATTAAAATACTGCGGTGCACAGAAGTGGAAAATAGTATCTGGGAATCATTAATAAATATCTAGGGCAGTGGAAAGTAAAGCTATCACCTTTCTGGCAGGATAATAGAATTATTTTTCTTAATAAATAGCCTTAACCATGGCTGAACAATAAATATGAAACCCTCAGACTTCAAGGTTTTGGTGAAGAATGAATGAATGAATGAATGAATGTATGATGGGCTGGTGACTGGCTGGCTGGCTGAACACACATACACACATACCTGGGCACATACATGCATACACATGAACATATTCACCACCACCCTTACCACCTTTGGCAAAATTCACTTGTTTTCTGAAATTGACCAAAGAATTAAGTATTTTTCAAAATATCTATAGGATATTATTATTCATCAAGCTCCATTTCCAGAAAAAAGAAATACAGTACAAAGAGGCAGTATTTGCTGACCTTTTGGAAAATGAATGTAGGAGTTTTGCCCCTTCATGTCACTTGTGACTCTGAATGGAGAATTTAACATTTTAAAGTTTCTAGGGATCATCCTTTAAAGAAAGAGATCAAATAGATCTGCATTCTAAATTATTCTGCTGTCCCTGGCAGGTCACTATTAGTTCCATTGATTCAGAAACTCTATTTTGCTCAAGTGATACAGAAAGGCCCATTTTCCTTCCCAAATGTGGCAAAGTTTATTTCCTAAAGAATTTATTTGGGGGAAAAAAGGCATTCCTGAAGAATCCAAAAAGATATTTCTACATATTGAAAACAGAAGTTCCACTCATTATTGCCGCTACCCCTCCACTTCCAGTTGTGTAGATGGATTGGGGAGGGGGGGGCTTTGGAAATAAATAACTATTGTAGGAAGGCAACAGACAGTGAATTATCCCTTATTTGAGACACACCCAGGATTTATTGTGAAAGGACCACAGCCAATAGCATCACAGCCATAAGCAATTGATTCAAAAAATTATTATAACCATCCCATAAATTTTTGTGATTTTCCCAAGAATTTGAGAAGGCAGTGTCTGAGTCTTAACCTTAAATACTGTATATTAAAAACCACATTGAACACAATAGAATACCCATTTCTCAGGAGAAAGACTTAAAAGGGAAAACTGGAAGGTCAAGAAACTGAATACAAGCTTGCTATTTGAGAACCAAATACCAAGCAGCCCTTATTTTCATAATGAGAGTATTTGATGTACTTAGCAAAATAAATGGATCTACATTTTTATTGCCAGATTTTCAGTGGAATGAAGGGACAGTCAGTGATATGAAAATGATGGTCATAAGTGTGTTATCAAAACTTTTATCTCTTTTTAACTTGGGGATAACTGTGACAAAGATAGTCAATTATTAATGAAAATTAAACTTATCTATCTAAATGAAAATTATAGCTAACTTGTTGGGATTTGTACAATACATTTAATAGGGCTAAACTTTGAGATTTAATGTAGTTTTGGCGTGGAAGACATTTTTTTAGCATGTTGTGAACCTAAAGGACATAAAATGGATATGCCTATTTCTGTGATTTTATATTTTATATAAAATAATAATATGAAATATAAAACTTTATATTTTATATTTTGTGTATTTTTATGATGACTATGATCATGATTTATCACTTGTAGCTTTTACACTGAGAGTTTATTCATCGAAGACAAATTCCTTGTGTGTCTAATCACACTGGCCAATAAAGAATTCTATTCTATTCTAGTCTAGTCTACTCTAGTCTACTCTAGTCTACTCTACTCTACTCCAGTCTACTCCAGTCTAGTCTATTCACATCATCTCATAATCTTATGGGACCTATTTCATTATCATCCTATCTGAAGGCCTCCCATATTTTGCAGAACAAAGATAGTTCAAAACAGACTAGTGAATGTGAAGCAGACTAGCATTGGGAGATCAGGATTCAAGTCTTGCTACTTCGTGCCTTACCATCTAACCCCACCCTACCATACACAAATGTTAGCAATGATAGAAATATGGGTGACTGAGCACTTTGTGTATTACCTTAAGTTCCTGGATGAAAGGTTGGCATACAAATCAATCAAACAAAAAAAAATGAACAAATAAATAATATAGGGATACATATAAAAAAAATAAACAAATAATATACTGACTTATATGGACATAATGCATTGATGTGAATACAATTATGACGTTAACTTGTGTTAATGTCTTAAGGCATTGGTTGAAATCAACTGTTTTTCATCCAGCCAATCTTCCTATATTTAACATATTTTTAAAAATATATAAAAAAGAAAGAGAAGTGAAAGAAAAGTGCTATGGCAAATAGACAGAATTTTGGTGATCCCAACTCCCAACTGCCTATGTCAGCCAGGTACTGATGTTTATTGGTCTCATAATCACCAATTATTCCTAAAGTAGCCATTTGCTTCCTCTTTCTTGACTGTGAAGCACTTGATATCTGCCCTAAAATGCAGTTCTAGATGCACCATTAAACTGAGTTATTTCATGCATGAAAAGATATTTACCTGCCCTCATGTAATTACTAATGAAGTGAATGAGATTGCAACTTTTAGTCTTCAACCTCAGCAGAAAAAAATAAAATAAACTTAGTTTGATTTTCTCCTGTATCTCAGATTATTCCACAGTGTCTCATTCTTTTAATGTTGTTCATACCAGATGAAGGAAAATCTGGGAAAACAGCTTCTTCAGATTTCTGCGGACTGTTGATCCCATCCATAATAGAAAGAACCGTTCATTTGAAAAAAAAATGGATCTAAAATACTGTAAGACAAAGACTAATAGTAGTAGTACATGATAATATAAATAAGAATCCAATGAAAACTTAAATGCTGTCCTCTTATTTGTTCTCTTTAGTATCCAGATCCAAGCTTAGCTACCTGATTTTTTGCACTAGATATACAGTATTAGAGAACATTAAATGAAAATAATTTCAGTATCATAACATTAAATTAAGGTTGAGTTTTTATGGAAGTAGTACTATATCTACCCGAACACAAAAAGAATTCATCTTGATTAAAACGCAAAACAAAGAATGATTTCCTACTTACAAGGGTCACTTGTTTAGCAATAAGTGGTCAATCATTATCAATTCGTTATATATTACATAACATTAATCACAGCTAGTTCTTTGGCTATTGTTAATGTAGCTATAATCTGGAATTCTATGACAATTTGGTAATTTATTTAATTAGGTAAATTAACCTTGGACAGCATCAGTCAAGAGATCAATGTCTAAGGTGACCCGTATGCTTATTTCTTTGGGTTTCACATAACAAACTTACTTAACTTAAATAAATATCAAATATATCTGTGTAATGTAACTTTTTTACCTGTATCATTCCCCAGGTTTTGCAATTAGATATCATCAGGCCCAAAATGGCATAAAACACATTTGATATGCAATACCAAAAGGACAGGACAGAGCAATGAGAATGCAACAATGGCAGGACACAATTCTTCCACCTTTATATAAGGTAAGATTAAATGAACTAGTGCTTAATAGAAGTGAAGCATCTAGCTTTCAAGGGGGTTAAAAAAATCTGGGGAAATGTATATCAGTTACACACACCTTAATCAGCTCACAACTGGATGATTGCAATGTTCTCCATTAGGGCTAATCTTGAACACTGCTCAGAAGCTATACATGGTCCAGTGATATGGGCAGCAATGGGCATGCTGCACTCTACACCCATATGTGTTTCATGAGCTAGAGAGCTTCCAAGTACAATTCAATGTGCTACTTATCTTCTATAAAGCCCTTCATGGCACAGGACCTAGTTATCTGAGGCAACATCTTATTATGATTGTTTTTATCTATCTAATATATTGGAACGAGTGAATGTGCTCCAAGTCTTCTCAATTAAATCATATCAGCACCTGGGAAACATGCTTTCATTATTGCAGCACTTGCCTTCTGGAAAAGAATCCCTCAGAAATTCATATGGCTCCCACCCTGATGATGTTTTAAAATCCTTGAGAATGTGGTGTATGATGGTTACCGAGTCCTGTTAATCATTCTTTCGTTGCTACATACTGTTTTCTCTTCTCAATATTCACAATATTTTTTTCTTTATTTTCAATATTTTTTAAAGTGCTTCTTGCTTTTAAAATGTAATCTGTCCAGTCATTTGGAGTCAGGCAGTCTCTAGATTACATAAGTAAACTCATATTTGGAGAGATAAACATGTGGAGTAAAAGTAGCCCCTGGTTTTAAAGAGATGTAAGAGATCATGAAAACAAGACATTTGTAGATGGAAACACACACACACACAACAGAATTTTACAAAATTCTCTCTTGGAGGTATTTCAAAAGTCAATTTGGTTTTATCAACTTTAAATGAGAGCTGGGGGGAAATGCAAGAAAACAATTCTTTCTTACTCTATTTTAAAGTATGACTCACTTTTCCCCCAGGAGGCAGCTATTTGCCTTTTTTGCTAGATCAGGCAGCTTCAATATTCAGCTTTGTGGAGGACCTGTTTACAATTTCATTTAGATTCAGCTTCCCAGGACAGCTTAGCAGTAATTTTTCAAGGAAAATCTAGCAGGAGATTCAGCCAAAGGATAGCCAAATGACCTTGCATGTGGCTGGCTCACTTTGTATCACCAAAAAGTTTGTATCCACCAGTACATGGATACATTCTGTTTGCAGCTAAGATATAATTAACCTATTTTGGAGCAATGAAATATAGTATATGTGGGGCAAAGGAATGGATGTAAAAAAACAAATAAATAATTTACTCAAATCACAAACAGAAGAAAAACCCTGCTTCAACCATACTGTGTTATAATAAAACTCTCTTCAAATATTTGATTAGCATTGAATTAGAAAGAATGGACACAATGGAATAGCAGAGTCATAAAAAAATTACCACAATCCCTGAGTTGCTCCCAATTGATTAAAGTTAATAACAAGGCTAAAATGAAGGAAGGCCTGGCCTGAGTGGTTATTAGACATATCTTATTGCCTCACAGTCACTGATAATATAGACAAAAACATCTATTCCTTTACAAGGAGGAGGAGGAGGAGGAGGAGGAAGAGAAGAAGAAGAAGAAGAAGAAGAAGAAGAAGAAGAAGAAGAAGAAGAAGAAGAAGAAGAAGAAGAAGAAGAAGAAGAAGAAGAAGAAGAAGAAGAAGAAGAAGAAGAAGAAGAAGAAGAAGAAGAAGAAGAAGAAGAAGAAGAAGAAGAAGAAGAAGAATTTATATTTATATAATTTATTAATTTATTATCAATTAATATAAAGGTAAGGAGAGCATCAGCTGTGACATAAACTGGAATAAAATTATAAAATGATATCAATCTATCCTTCTCAATCTATCCTTATCCTATCATTCTGGTCATAATATGAGGCTACAGTTGCCACTATGATTGTTTATATTATCATTAGACAACAGTATTGCTTAATGCAGCTTAAATAAATAAACAGTTGACATGTTTAAGTATTGATTTACATATATTAAAGAATATGAAATACTCTGAGCCCTTGAACTGAATGTATATATAAAAGATAAATAAAAGAAATTTTATTTTATTCTGATATTTGATGCTTTGTCTATTTATTATGTTGGTAGCTTGGAATGGCCTACTATACAGATAGATAGAACATCAATGGTTAAAAATATGTATGAACCATAGTAAGTACTGTAACAGAATAACAGAGTTGGGAGGCACCTTGGAGGTCTTCTAGTCTAACCCCCTGCTCAGGGAACCCCCAGCTCAGGAAACCCTATACCATTTATGACAAATGATTGTCTAATCTCTTCTTAAAAACTTCCAGTGTTGGAGCATTCACAACTTCTGGAGGTAAGTTGTTCCACTGATTAATTGTTCTAACTGTCAGGAAATTTCTCCTTAGTTCTCTCTTCAGTTAGTTTCCATCCATTGGTTCTTGTCCTGCCTTCAGTTACTTTGGAGAATAGCTTGACTCCCTCTTCTTTGTGGCAACCCCTGAGATATTGAAACAGTGCTATCTTCTCACCACCAGACCAGTCCTTTTCATTAAACTAGACATGCCCAATTCCAGCAACTGTTCTTTATGTTTTAGCCTCCAGTCCCCTAATCATCTTAGTTGCTCTTCTCTGCACTCTTTCAGAAATTTATTCAGAGATGGCCATGGATATCTATTTGTATTTTCTTTATGGGATAGTCAAGTCCCCTCCCCAGAACAATTCCATTATGGTAATCTCTATTTGATTAAGGTTATACAACAGTGTTTCCCAATGTCAACACCTGGGAATTAAAGTCCCTATATCTTAAAGTTGTCAAGAGTGAAACACACTGATTTTGGACAATTCAAGAGATAAATCAGTCTTATCCAATTTTACCACCCTCTAAATTATATGATAATCCCAGGATTATCAGCTGGCTGAAGATTTCTGGGAGTTGAATTCTACACATCTATAAAATAGAGATAGCAGGAAAAAATGTTATTGCTAGTTATTGCAGTTATTATAATATAGTTACAGTGGCTGACATTTTTGTGGGCCAGAGCCAAATATTGTCAGATATGTAGACAGCATAGAAAATGCTGTCTACACAGATTTTAAAAAAATTGAAGAAGATATACAAAGAGATAAGAAAATTGGAGACATTGATATTCGATTGAGCAATGTCGAGAAGGGCAGATGTGAACCATTAGGATGGGAAATAGATAAATCAGAATTTTATCTAAGATTTCAAAATATAGAGGAAGGAAAACGTGAAAACCTTGCTGAAATAATGACAGAAATATTGGCAGAAGCACTAGAAATAACCAAAGAAAAGATGATGGATGGGATGGATGAAGTATTTCGTGTCTATACAAGATATGCAACAAGGAATAGACTACCAAGAGAAGTTCACATTAGATTTACTAAGAAGATTATTAAGACACAGATACTCCAGGTTGTGAGAGAGAAAACACTAAAATATAAAGACAAAGAAATTGTGGTGCTGAAACAGATACCAAGAAGAGTAAGAGAGATGAGAAGAGAATATTTATTCTTGACTAAAGAGTTACTTAAAAGAGGAATAAACTACTGATGCCAGAAGGCCTCTTGTTCACTTGGCAGGAACAAAGACACAGAATTGACACAGTTGAAAAAGCTGAGCTATTCTGCTTAGAATACTTTAGAGGAAAGGAGGAAGAAGAAAGAAAGGAAGAGTCACTAATTGAATTTCAAGATGAGTGTATAGCAGTAATTGAAAAAGAAAAAGAAGAAGGTGCAATAGGCGGTGAATCCAGAGAACAACAAGAATTGAGATCTACTAGAGCAATAAAACCCTCTTATAAAGCTTAACATGGATGAAAGAAAATTGATTTCGATTAACATAATGGACTTAATTTGGCTACTAAAAGAAAGAAGGTAATTCCACAAATTAGAAAAATTAAAATTTGACATAATCTTCTTACAAGAGGTACATATTAAAAAAACCCAATATGAATATATACTAAAACAAGGAAAACTAGGGAAATTATTTACGTCACTGGCACAATCCAAAAAAAGAGGTGTGGTATTATATATTAAAGAAACAATTTTGGCAGAACTAATCTACACAGATGATGATGGAAGGATTCTGATGGTGGAAATAATGGATAACAGCGTTAAAACACTTCTAATTGCAATTTATGCCCTGAATGATAAACAGAAAATTACATACGAAAATAATTGAATTGGACTATGTTAATATTTGTATGATGGGAGATTTTAATGGAATGATTAATGACCGGTTGGATTATAAAACACAGAAAACAACAAAGAAAGTTAGAAAGATACTACAAAAATCCTTCCTTCAAATAATAGGAGAATTTAACTTAAAAGATGCATGGAGAGAGAGAAATGTGGAAAGAAAGCAATATACTTTTTATTCAAACAGGCATACATCCTGGTCTAGAAGAGATATGATATGGATGTCAGCAGAATTATTGACTAATGTACGACAGATTAAAATAGAAACAAGCACTTGGGCAGATCATAATCCAGTGTCAGTTATTTGGAAAGGATACAAGAGGAGATCTAGATGGACTTTAAATAATATGATATTAAAAGAAAAAGACTTTAAACAGAAAATAGAGAAAGAATTTGTTTTCTTCTTCAAAGAAAATAGAAAAGAGGATACATCCAGTTATTTGGAAAGGATACAAGAGGAGATCTAGATGGACTTTAAATAATATGATATTAAAAGAAAAAGACTTTAAACAGAAAATAGAGAAATAACTTGTTTTCTTCTTCAAAGAAAATAGAAAAGAAGATACAGAATCTCTGGGACATGATGAAGGCCTACAGGTTTGATAATAGGTTATACTAGGAGAAGAAACAGAAAAGAGAAAAAGACATTTAAGACATTAGAGGATGACTATTAAAGATTGGAAAAAGACTTACAGAAGTCCCCACAAAAAAGATATTAAAAATAAAATGGATATAATTAAACATAAAATGGGATTAATGGAAAAAGAAGAATTAGCACAAAAAATTAAAAATGCCAAACAGAATTACTTTGAAGATGCAAACAAACCAGGCAGATGGCTAGCTTATAAACTGAGAAAGGAAAGAGAAGCAAGAAGGATTAGTCAATTAATAAATAAAGAAGGACAGGTTTGCTATGGAAATGAGGAGAAGAAAAAATATATACAAGACTACTATGGAAAACTACTTTCAAGAGAATATTCAAGAAGAAAAAAATTAAGCAATATCTACAGAAAGTGAACCTACCTCAGATACCTAAAAATATTGAAACAGTGTTAGAAGAAAATATAACAATGATGGAATTAACAGAAGCCTTAAAAAACAGAATGTTGGGAAAGCACCAGGTCCAGATGGTTTGTCAGCAGAATTTTACAAGACTTTCCAGGAAATATTGAATCTTCATCTTTTAGAAGTTATGAATGAAGTTATGTTGAAGAAAAAAATATCAAAAACATGGTCAGAAGCATACATTACACTTATACTGAAGGAAGGTACAGACCTGCAGCAAGTTAAAAATTATAGACCTATATCTCTATTGAACTCAGACTATAAAATATTTGCTTCAATTTTGGCAGAAAGACTAAAAAGATACTTAAATAATTTTATTCATACTGATCAAAATGGATTTCTGCCAAAGAGACAAATCAAAGACAATGTGAGAATTATTTTGGATACTCTGGAATATTATGAAGCACACCCTGAGAAGCAAATGGCCTTGATGTTTCTAGATGCACACAAAAAGCCTTTGACAATGTGAGTTGGCGATTTATTTTACTGCAATTGAAACAAATGGGCTTTGGTAAAAAAAATTATCCAAGCCATTGAAACAATATACCATGAACAAACTGCAAAGGTGATGGTGAATGGAGAATTAACAGAATCTATAGGTATAAGAAAAGGGAAAATGGAAGGCTGTCCATTGTGTCTCTACTGTTTGTGTTAACATTGGAAGTGTTGAACAGGAACATTAGAGAAGAAAGAGAAATAAAAGGAATGAAAATTAAAAAGGAGGAATATAAATTTCAAGCTTTTGCAGATGACCTGGTATTTATATTAGAAGACCCATTGGAAATAGCACCCAAATTAATAGAAAAGATAGAAGAATATGGAAAAGTAGCAGGTTTGAGAATAAATAAAGACAAAACAAAGATATTAACAAAAATATGTTAGCAAGATGAAAAAAAGAGTTGGAAGAAATTTTAAAAATACAGGTCATGAACAAGGTTAAATATTTAGGGATACATGTTACACCAAGATGTAGTATGCTGAAGGAAGATAACTATGTTAAACTTAAACAGCAGATTGACACAGATTTGATAAAATGGGAAAAACTGCAAATATCATTGATTGGGAAAATATCTACAATTAAGATGAATATATTGCCTAGAGTTTTATATTTATTCCAGACAATTCTTATTCGACTTGGGAAAGAGTTTTTTGAAGATTTAAATAGAATTGTGTTGAAATATATTTGGCAGGGTAAAAAAGCAAGAATAAAATTAAAACTGTTATAAGATGCAAGAATAAAAGGAGGGTTTGCCTTGCCCAATTGGGAGCTATATTACCAGGCATCAAGTTTGATGTGGGTAAAGGAATGGATAACACTAAGGAACAGTAGATTATTGACTTTAGAACCCAAAGACTTGCTGTTGGGATGGCATGCCTTTCTCTGGTATAAGGGAATTAAAACACAGGGGTATTTTAGAAGACATTATATTCGAGAGGCATTGTTTTTGAACTGGGAGAAGATAAAAAGACAACATTACTTAAAAATTCCAACATGGATATCAACTATTGAAGCTTTTTCTTATCCAATAATATATAAAAAGGAACAAACAGTTAGATATGGTGAGATATTGAATGAAAAGGGTGAACTTAAATCTATGCAAGTGTTGGAAGAACAAGGTGTAAAAATGAATTGGTTTTCATATTTGCAAATACAATCTAGGTTTGATAAAGACTCTAAGGTAGAAGGTATTTACGACAAGTTGACTGATTTAGATAAAATTTTGATGGATACTGATGAAAAGGTAATTAAAAAACTTTATGGATGTCTATTAGAATTTAAATTGGAGAAGGAACAAGTTAAAGAAACAATGATTGCTTGGGAGAAAATTTTTGGATATGGGATTGATTTAGAAAAATGGCAAAAATTGTAGTCCCAAAATTATAAAATTACAATGTCAACTGCATATAAAGAAAATTTGTATAAGATGTTTTACAGGTAGCACCTACCCCAACAAGACTTGAGAAAATGTTTAAGAATACATTGGATAAATGCTGGAAATGTCATCAGATACCTGCTTCATATTACCATATGTGGTGGACATGTTTGGATGCAAAGAAATATTGGACTAAAATCCACACATGGTTGGAAAAAATGGTAAAACAACATATAGACTTTAAACCAGAGATCTTTTTATTGGGAGTCATACCGGACATATACGATAAAAAATTGAAATATTTGATTGTAAATGTTTTAACAGCGGCTAGAATTGTATTTGAAGAACTGGAAAAATGACAAAATACCTATGCAGGAGGAAGTTATTAAAAAAATTATGGACTGTGCTGAAATGAGTAAACTGACATTTGATATTAGAGAACAAGAAGACAAGCAATTTTATATGATATGGGATTTGTTTTATCAATGGTTGGATAAAAAGACATGGTAAGGTAACAGAATAGATAATTTTGTTATAGAACTTTAATAGACTGATACAAAATATAATGTAGGCATATATAACCATTGGATGACAGCATAATATAATATTGATGGAATAAATAGCAGGATAATTAATAATTGATAAATAAATAAGCATATGTTAGCTTGACAATGTGAGATTGATATAAATTGTGAACAATGATTATGAAAGGATCACACAAAAGATACTAAACCAACTGACACACTGTATGTACAAAATGGAAGATGGTTTTATGTTTTTTTATGTATTGTCTGTGTAAGTTCGTCTTAAAATAAAACAAAATTATAAAAACAAAAAGAAAGAAAATTCTGTCTACATAGAAACTAGAAAATACATGCTGTCTACATAGAAACAGTGGGACCTGGCACTGTCTGAATACTGAAACTGAATTGTACAAATTGGAGAATAAGTCGTTGGTAAGAAAGCTCAGCATTCACTTCGATTCTCGCTTTCTTAAGATTTTAAACAAATCAGTTGTGTAGCTGAGAAATAGCATAAAATTAATGTTTACATTACTATCTTCACCTTCCTTTAAACAACTGACCCCTCTATCATAATTAGAACAAAAAGTAAAGATTGAATGATGATCCTGAGAAGAACCTGTTTTATTAAACTAGGAAAATTAAATTTATGATCAGAAATCAATGTACTGTATTTTATAAGGGGGATATTCGGTCTTTTATATTGATTCACTTTTGTTTCATACAATTTTTTCCAACAAGCACAGGTAAAACTTCCAAATCCTTCAGAGGATTCAGAGAAGGTGGAAGATCACCCAGAGGGCTCAGTAATAATCCTGGATTATGAAATGCCTTCCAATGAAGGGCTCAGACTGGTCCCATTAGCAATTTCTTTTCAAGCAATCATTTCATAGCACAGGATAAATATTGGGCAAGCACATTAGGTGTTTTCAGTGTTCTCATGTGTTCATAAAGTTGCTGCATAAACATTGTTTAACTGCACTTTGAAGAAATATATAAGTGACTGCATACCCATAGATGAGAGGGGTGAAGAGAAAGTGAGAAGTAGAGGAGGGAGAGTCTATCTGGTGTAGAAGTAAAGGCATCAGATGAGAAACCAGGAGATTGTGACTTCTAATCCCACCTTAGACCCAAAGCCAGCAAGGTTACCTTGGACCAGCCATTTTTGTCTCAACAGCAGAAATACATACCAAGCCGTGGTATTCAAAACTATGGAACAGTATGTCATGAAGCTAAGGGATGCATTTACTTGCTTTACATCAATAATGACTTGAGATAGTTGTTTCACATCCCTCCATCATCCTTTGATTGTCTGCCAAAGTATCAGATAAAAGAATCACAGGGGAACCACAAAATTAGAGGTGGATATTGAAGCCAAACCAACCTTGTCACTAAACGCAGATATTGAAATTCTAGCATTCATAATAACAGATGGTTATTTAACAGAGACTTGAACATTTCTAGGCAAAGAAGGCTTACCATGTTTCTGAATAATTACTTCTGTTGTTAAACTGCTCTGATCATTATTATCCCTTGAATTCAACTGGCCTTCCTAGAACTTAAAACCTTTATTCTATGACCTGCACAAAGAAATAAAAGATAATAGTTCTTGATTTTTTTCTATATAATGAATAATGCTATCAGATCAGTTTTCACAAGTCTAGGATAAAAAAAAAATTGCTAGCTCCTTCTTATTCATTCTTACCTTCTAGGACAGGGGTGGGATTCATTTTTTTTAACAACCGGTTATGTGAGCATGGCTTAGTTGGTAGGTGTGGTTTGGTGGTCATGTGACTGGGTGGACATAGCTTGGTGGTCATGTGACTGGCTGGGCATGGCCAACTCAACATCACTCACATTGAGGCACGCATCTCCTCGCATGGCCTCTCGTGGCTGTGGGGATGCTGCAACAGTCATAAGTGTGAAAAAGGGTCATAAGTCACTTTATTCAGTGCCATTGTAACTTTGAATGGTCACTCCACACAAGCAAAGTACCAGCAAAGGAGGAAAAAAAAACTCCAGAGAAGTTCCAGAGACAGGAAGTCTAGTCCTGCCAAGAATATAACAAGGGTTAACGGAGAGGCAGTTTCTGTAAGCAACACCGAATGTTTCCTTCCTTACAGGATTAGGCCAGTAATTTCTTCTAACAACTGGTTCTCCGAACTGCTTAGAATGTTAACAACCAGTTCTAGCAAATAGGTGCAAACTGGTAGAATCCCACCCCTGTTCTAGGCCCTCATCATTCTCATTACTCTTCTCTAAATACATTCCAGTTCTCTGATTTCTTCTTTTTCAACTTGTGGATTATTTTTGCGCTTCAGACTTCACCAATTTTCTGTGATTTCTCCAGACCATCAAGAACTTTTTAGTAGCCCAGAATGTAATTCATGTCGCTGTACAGAATTTAATTCTGTTTTTCAATAGAGACTTTATTTCAGGAGACATTTACTGATCAATAACATGTAGGCTATAAGGAACATAAATAAATAAGTAAAAACATGGAGGTATTAAAGAATGGAATGGTGTAATATAAAAGCATCCTTTGCTTATTGTTAAAGGCAAAGCAAAAACTGACACCAAAAATATTATGAACGTAGAGAAGGTTTTCCCTTTTGTGTGTGTGTTAAATGTAGGCTGACATACTTGAAATTTATACATTCAAATAATTTCCTGGATATTGACCCAGCCAACTTTAATATAGTACAAATAAATATTATAAGGAAAATTATAATGTTTGAGGGTTTATTTTTCTTAATTTAATGGTAGTTTTTAGATACAAAGTACCTTAATTTGGATGGTGTCTTGCATATAGTCATGTAATTAAATATATTTATTAAAATAAATTAAACAAACTGTTCAGTTTCTGGATTATAAAAATAATAGAATTGTACATAGATTATGGCTGTGACTTGATGAGGGCTCCAGTTCAATAAACAGTGTTAACTCTCATTTATGTTTCATTTATTATCTTAGTTCATTTGCCAGAAGTAGCTAATATATGTAATTATACAGGTTGGTGCAGGTTATGTTTGCTCTTGAACATCCATATTTTCAATACTATATATACTATTTTCATATACAGTGTAGACATGAAAGTAGAGTGGATGACTTTGCACTAATCGCTTTCTTAGCACAACCCATCTCACATGGTTGTGAGGAAAATAGGAGGACAAAGAAGTATTCAGTATGTTTGCCACCCTGAGTTACCTATAAAATAATAAAGGCAGGATAAAACCCAAATAAGTAACGAAATAACCAATAGAAAAAAGACAGTATTTTATGCCTTTTCCTTGAAATATGTGATAAACAATTGTTGGATCAAAACATCATCATCATTGTTAAACAAAGCATTATGAAATTTTCTGGGTCCAGTATTATTCTTCAGAAATATTATGATATATGTTTTATTAACGTTTATATTGTGTTCAATAACATTGGATATGGGCTTTAAATGGTATGTATGTTGTTTTGCTAAATATTGAAGCTGGGTAGTTTAGAAAAAAAGAAGCTGTTGTAAACATTATGTAGAATGCATGTGTTCTTGCATGTTTTAATAAAAAATAGAACAAACTGCTTCTGCCTTTATATAGTTCTGGTTTTCATATTAAAGTCACTTCAGTTGTCACTGGATACTTTCTGTAACTTTCAGTGAACTTTGGGAGCTGTTTAAAGCATGGAAATTACAAGGTCCCATGTGCAAGTCTTTGCATAATCATTTATATTTTATTCATTTCACAGATTCCACATCGTGCATAAAAACCCTGTATTGTGGAAATTTCCATTCCTATATTATTTATTTTTTATTTATTTTATTTATTTATTTTGTCAAACATTATTAGATAACAGGTATAAGTATAAACATGGTTATAAATATATGAAATGGATATGAATAAGAAAAAAAAAGAAACAATAGGACAGGGATGGCAGGCATGTTTTGATGCACTTATGCACGCCCCCTACAGACCTCTTAGGAAAGGGGTGAGGTCAATAGTAGACAGTCTAACGTTGAAGATTTTGCGGTTTGGGGAAGAAACCACAATGTCAGGTAGAGTATTCCAGACATTGACTACTCTGTTGCTGAAGTCGTATTTCCTGCAATCAAGTTTGGTGCGGTTTATCTTTAGTTTGTATCTATTTAGTGCTCTTGTATTGTTTTGCTTGAAGTTGAAGTATTCATTGATAGGTAGGACATTGCAATATATAATTTTATATACTATATTTAGATCGAACCGAAAGCGGCGTAGTTCTAGGTTGTCTAGGTCTAAAATTTCAAGTCTGATGGCATAAGGTATTCTGCTATGAGTAGAGGAGTGGAGGATTCTTCTTGTGAAATATTTCTGGACTTTCTCAATTGTATTAATATCAGATATGTAATGCGGGTTCCAGACTGATGAGCTGTATTCAAGTATTAGTCTAGCAAATGTTTTATATGCTCTAGTTAGTAGAGTGATATTACCGGAGAAAAAGCTACGCAGGATTAGGTTAACAACTCTTAATGCCTTTTTGGTTATATAGTTACAGTGGGCTCTAGCACTTAGAACATCTGAGATTAGTACTCCAAGGTCCTTGACAAAGATTTTGTCATCAACAATGTCTTGACTATTCAGCTTGTATTTTTTTATTTATTTTTTTTTTTGCCAATATGTAGGACAGAGCATTTATTTGTTGAGATTTGAAGTTGCCATTTGCTTGACCATTCTGACACATAGTCAAGGTCTTTTTGAAGGGTAGCAGCATTGTCAGTGGTGTTGAATAGCTTTACATCGTCAGCGAAAAGAACGCAGTTGCTCTTAATATGATCACAGAGGTAATTTATGTAAGGTATGAAGATAGTTGGTCCTAGAACACTGCCTTGGGGGACACCACTATTGGCAGGTACAGGATTTGATAGGACGCTCCCAATTTTGACCATTTGTTGCCTGTTTGACCGGAATGCTTCTATCCAGTTATGCAGGTATCCAGAGATACCATAAGACTTTATTTTTAGGAGTAGTTTGTCGTGTACCACTGAATCAAAGGCTGTACAGAAGTCTATGTAAATTGTGTCAATTGCTTTGCCCTGATTGAGTTGTGTAGTCCATATGTTTTTACAGTGCAAGAGTTGCAGGTTACAGGACAGTTTCCTTCTGAAACCAAACTGTTTGTTAGAGAGTAGGTTGTCTGTCTCTAAGTGGAGGATGATGGATTGGTTAATAATTGATTCCATGACTTTACAGGTGATGCAGCATAAAGAGATTGGTCTGTAATTTTCAACTAGGCTGGGGTCTCCTTTTTTGAAGATGGGAATGACTGTGGCTAGTGACCATAGATTTGGCAAGGAGCTGGTCCTGAAAGATTTTTCAAAGATTATGCTTAGAAGTTCAGCTATGGCAGTGGATAGCTTTTTTAAGAAGTAGGCACAAACTCCATCCAGTCCAATAAGTAAAGATGGTTTTAGATTGCGTAGTGCTTTTTCAACATTGTCTTCTGTAAAATCGATATGTATTAGATCATTGTAGTTGTCTGTGGTTCGACCAGGAAATATTGGGCATGATCCATTGCTGTTTACAAATACTGAGCCAAAGAATGTGTTAAAGACGTTGGCTTTAATGGTGTCATCGTTGCAGTCTTTACCATTTGGTTCTTTTAGGGGTGGGATGGACCTTGAGTCTTTTAGTTTGTTGCTTACAAAATTGTAGAAAGCGCGGGTGGAATTTGTGCATAGAAGGTTTTCCTCTTGTTTAGTGTGATAATTGGTACATTCAGTCTTTATCTGGTGGCATAAATTTCTGTATCGGCTTTTAAAGTTGGCAATGTGACCAGATTTGTTTTTCCACCAAAGGGATTTCTTTTTGGATTGGAGCTTCCTTATTGTTATGGGTAATTTGTTTTTTTCTGGTTTTGGGAGTTGTTATTGGTACATATAGTTTGATGACTCTTTTGACTTCAAGTAAAAATATGTCGTAGTGGTCTTCAACAGTATTGCATCCAGTGAATAGAATTTGCCAATCAAGAGATGAGAGATCATTGTCTATAAGATCATAGTTGCCTTTTTTTGAAGTTATAATTGGGGATCCTGTCATTATGGTGATTTTTGTGAGGACATATGTTGAGACAAAAGTCAATCATGCTGTGGTCACTGTTGGAAAAGGGTTCATTAATTTGTATTCCATAAATTGAATTCAAACTGTTGCAGAAGATGAGATCGAGGCAGTTGTTAAGTCTAATATTGTTGGTTACTAGTTGTTCCAGTCCTAGTGTGGTAACGGCATTGTACAGGATTGTATGAATGGGTTTAGATGTACATTCATTTAGTGTCAAATTTATAAGAGGTAAGTTGAAGTCACCATGAAAAATGAGAGGGTGTGGGCAGAAGGCAGCCCATGTCAGTAGTGAAGTTAGCTTGTTTGCATGAATTATGTCATAGTCAGGGGCACTATAGCAAAGTAAGAAGCGGATTGAGATGTTTAAGGACAGTTCACTGATGATGGTCTCAGGAAGAGCAAGCTCTTATATAATTTAGATCTTTTTTAGATTTAGAGACTTTTTATAGAATATAGTAACTCCACCACCTCTACGGATTTCGGGATCTGACCAAAAAACTTGATATTCTCTTGTAGTGGTAGTGGAGTTTGGGAAAGATGCATTTAACCATGTCTCACAGACAAATATAATGTCAAATGTGGTTGAGCTTAGAAGGATGAGGAATTCATGCATTTTATTTGCGAGGCTTCTTGCATTAAGTAGTTTGCATTTAAGATATGAAGTAGTGGGTCTGGAGGAAGTAAGGGGCATGCATCCATAACATTGGATGTTTGGGTGATGGATATTGTGATGTGGGTTGAGGCTCTTGCTTTTGATACAGTCAGCATGGTAATCAATGTATAGATTTGTATTACCTAATTCATGTAATCTTTTGAGCTCAGAACGTAGCTCCTGGGATCGTACACATTGCTGTACAGTTAGATCAGGGCGGGAATGAAGGTTCTTATGGTTGTTGTTGTTCTTTGTGAGTGAATTTATTGAGAAAATGAATTTGCGTTTGCTTGTTTCATTTTTGCAAACAACCCTGCAGAGGCGTGGGATCATCAAGCCGTCTTTGTTTTTAAGCTCAGGACCAACACGGGAAATATCAAGTATTTCTTCAGGGGAGATGGTTGATGCTTGATTTTCTCTGATGATGTTTCGAACATTAGAGATGTCATCATTGTCATTGACCTCTAGACCAGATAAGATGGCATTTGGTCACTTCTGTTCACACTCAACAGCTTCTTTGATGAGGATAGGGATATCAATATTTGTAGGATTTGTTGTTTTTTGTGGATGTGGTTGTGGTTGTTGAGTAGAGATATGGTCTGTAGATGTTTGATGTTCGGTTTTTAGTGCTGTCTCTTTTTTTTCAAGGTTTGCCAATCTAGTTTGTATAGTGTCCAGAGATGCTACAATGGTGTCAAGGGAAGTTATATGTGTTTCAATGGTATCGACTCTTTCAAACAGGGTAATGTATTTTTCTAGTTTGGGTCTGCATGGTGGACAGAAATATGGAAAAGCATTGGCAGATGGTTTGTTACAAAGAGAACATTTGATGTAATCTTCATTCTCCTTTAAAGATTCCTTACAAATAAGGCAAGAGCAAGAGTCTTGTGGTTCTTTAGTAGGGGTTTATTTCTTTTTAGGTTGAGGATTGACATTGAATTGTTTTCCTGGCATGGTGGGTTTGTTGAGATGGTTTGTTGATTAGGTTGTTCAATCAAACAAGGTATTGTGGTAATCAGTAAAGTAATATTGTGCCAAACAGTCTATTATACTAATCACACTAGTCAATTAATTTAACTAATCAATAATCACCCTAATAATTAATTACACTAATCAATAAACACACTAGACAATTAATTGTCCTATTCATTAATTTGCACTAAACATACTAATCACACTAATATTCAAAATAGTTAACCAAACTAATCAATAACCACTAGTCTATGATAATCTATAATAATATATTACTCACTAATGATAAATAATTGTAAAAATTAATTAATCATTTAGTAAGATCAGTTAATCAATTAAACAGAGTTATATTGTGAAAAATTAGGGCAGGAAGAGAATAATGGGAGGAAGAGGAGAAGATTTAGTTTGGATGGTCCTGGGGGGTATAGGAAGAGGGCATATATTAGGTTGGAAATATAGATGAAAGTCTTTTGGCAGAAGGTTACTCTTTACTCGTTTCTTCAGATCTTCAGTTAGTGATTTTTGGGAACCAGATCTGTCTTCACACGGATCTTCTTGTCTTCAGGAATATATTAGACTGAAGGTAACTATAAATGTCTTTTGGCAGAAGGTTAATCTTCACTCGTTACTTCAGATCATCAGCTAGCGATCTTTGGGATTAGGTCTGTCTTCTCACAGATCCCCTTGTTTTTGGTCAGCAATCTTAGAAATTAGGTTACTGTGTGAATTAGCAGGGCTGCGCTCTGAGATCAGGACCTCCGATGTGGGATTTGATGATCGCAGATGATCAATGATGTAGGCGGCAGTTTGGGCAGCAGTTTTACTGGAAAGTTAGTGCTCCAGGATCAGGCTCTCAGCCGTATATTGTAGACTATATCAATAGACTGGATCCTGGAAACATTTTTTTAAAATAAAGTTTTATTTGGGTTTTCACACATACAAAATACAAGTAAAACATCTTTTTTGAAAATAGCATGGTCCCGGGTTGAACTTCTTCATACAGAACTCAATTTCATGCTCCTTTTTGTGTTCTATTCCATATCTTATACTATTCTACATTTTCTATATAGTCCTTTCCCTCTTTTAATTTTCTCAATTTTATTTTGATTATCTCATCTCAATTCAAATCATTATATTTATACTTTTGTCTGTTCTGTTTCAATTTCATATTATCTTTTCTCATTAAACAAATTTTCTCCTGTAGTTACTAATTGGAGTATGACACCTTTATATCTTTTAATTACATCCATTCAACTCTTATTTAAACTTCAATATATACCTTAAGGTTATGACCTTGAATATAATACATAAAACATAACTTCCAATCGAATTCTGCTTGGTACATTCTTATAATACACACTATATTCTTTTTTAAAAAAAGATTATAAATATATGTAATTATAAACCCTCATTCCATTCCAATTCAGTTCTATCATTAATAATCATTAAAATCTTTAACACTTCTTTTCAATTAAATATCATACTTCCTTAAAGACACATATAATCTCCATAATTAATTTTTCCCTTATTTCTCTTCACCTATGTTTTGTAAATCATTAAATATTCATTTTGTTACATTTATTTATTGACAAGCATTCCACTGAATTATGATAGCTATTTTATCAAACATTTTAATCATACATTGTTTCGTATTTTCTAAAATTATTTGTGTTCCTAATATAACAATACTATCTTATGTACCTTTGCAGAATCCCTTTTTCCATTAAATTTTCACCCATTATCTCTAAATAGGCCCTGTTTCTCTATATTTTGTTTCTGTCCTTTATAACTTCTTTTCCTTTCTTTCTTCCCTCTCATCTACTCCCTCCCTTTTTACCCCTTGTCTCTCTACTTCTAATTCTCTCTTCTGCATTTCCCTTTTCTGTTGCTTTCTGATTTTATACTTATTTTTCACTCTTTTTTTTTTTTTGGAGTTGTTTTTCCCAATCTTAAACTTTTCATTCTCTTTCCCCCCTTCAAGTAATCCAAATAGTCCCAAGTTATTTCTTCTTATTTCTTTTTCCATTTTCTCTTCCTGGGGGTTTTGTTGCAATATTTTAGTTAAAATGTATCTTTTGGAAGTCTTGTTGAGATTCTGCTGTAAGTTCTTTTTAATTCCAGGCAGTCTCCTTCCTTACAGATCCTGTCCTTTTATTCTTTTTCTCTCCTTTCCTGCTTTCAAAACCTTTTGATTATCCAGAAATCTTTATTATCCCTTTGACTTTTTATTTTCAGCATTAAATGCCTATTAATGTCAAAGTGGATTTTTTCCAATTTCTTGCTTAAGTCTCTTAGCTGTAAGTATAGGAAAAGGAGAAAAAACCAAATCTTTTCCCTTTTCTCTCTCCTTTGCAGCTTAAAAATCTTCTTAGGGAACAATGTTATTTTTTTTTAATAGTTTCAATTCCAGGGTACCTTATTTGTTGCTTTTGCTGTTTGACCCGGTCAACCAAAACTTTCTCTTCTTATCTTCCTCCTGCACATTCTTTTCCGGTTGAGTTCTTCTTTGTGGTGGCCATTTCTGACCACCGCTACAGCCCCCTTCGGGAAAGGAAGTAATGGCCAGCTGGGGAGGAGAGATGTGGCTCTCCTCAACCCTGCAGGCAGTCTCCCCTTCTTCACCACCTCTATGGGGTGGCTTAGCCCCAAAACCAGCTGGCTTGGGGCGCTCCAGCGGTGAGCACGGATCGAAGCCTCACAGAGACGAGGTTTTGGTCTGTCACTGAAGAAGCTCAAACTGGAAGTCCCGGTCCTGGAAACATTTTTATGGTATAAAGAATACTCAGTAATAATCTTTACATCATGATATTTGAAACTGAATTAAAACTTTTAATTTCAAAAATATTTTTTTTTCTCCTAAGCAACAATTATAATACATTACAAAGGACTGGCTATAAAACACTGCATCTTAGGCAACTTTAACCTGAAAACAGTCTCTACCAGAGTTGACTTAGAAAACTTTGGATAATTAGTTATTAATTTATAAGGGATGAATAATATTAGCAATAATTATAAATAATAGAAAATTATTTTAATTATAAATGAATACTACAATTTAAATTATGAATGAACAATATGATTTCCAGTATGCAAGATTCCATGAAGTTGACCAGGAGCCTTTGTTAGTTGCTCCTATCTATCACAATTCAGTTAATGAATAGAATGTTCCACCCTAACCGATCTGAGGTGACAAGTGGAAATTAAGAGAATGTAAACAAGCATCGATCATCCATACAGTACATGAGGAAGTCACTTCTTTATACAGAATGGTACCTCAAAAAAGCAGGTCTGAAATCAAAGCGAGTATAAACTCGCACAACTTCATTGCCATTCACTCACAAGCTGTCAACTGGCAATTATGAATAGCACTCCTGAAATATAATTAAGATATAATTAAGATATAGCTGTGTTTTCTGGGTGCCCGGGAGCCTGTCATTTCATTTCGTTTTATTTTGTAGTGAATGGGGCATGGTTTAGGTGGAAAAAAATCAGACTAATAGAATAACAGAGGTGGAAGGGACCTTGGAAGTCTTCTGGTACAACTCCTTCTCAAGCAGGAGACCCAATGCCAGTGATGGTGAACCTTTTTGGCACCAAGTGCCCAAAGCATGCATGCGTGCATCCCCAAAAAACAACATGCATGCATGCCCATGCCTGCACCCCACTCCCTGCAGGTGCCCCCCCATGCATGCACAGTGGAGACCCAAAGACCAGCTGGCCAGCTGGAGGCACACACACATGCGCAGTGGAGATGAGCTGGGGCAACTGTGCACGTGCCCACAGAGAGGGCTCTGAGTGCCACCTGTGGCACGCATGCCATAGGTTCGCCACCAGACAAGTAGCTGTCCAGTTTCTTCTAAAAGACTCCAGTGATGAAGCATTCACAACTTCTGAATTGAAGTCCACACATTCTAAAGTTGCCAAGGTTGAGTAACACTGATCTAGAGAAGTATATAAAAAAAGTCTTAATGTGTCCTTGGAAAGAAGTCAAATTCAGATTTGCTGATCAAGAAAAAAGGATTGCCCAAATTGCCTCATTGATCTAGGAGAACATCCCCTCATTATTAAATGAGGAATTAAAATGAGTTTCCCTCTCTATGTATTCCCCTCTGTGTTTTATGAGTGCAATATTATCTTTGTTGTATTTTCGTTGAAAGAATACATCTGTTTCCTGGCAATAATAGCTATTTAAATTTCCTTTCTTTATTATTTAGTACCTGCTGTTGAGATTTTGTGACTTCCTTTAAAATCTAAACGTGGCACATTTAGCTACTCAGGATGAAATAAAGAGAGAATCTTGAGCCTACTAAGTAAATATAAATTTCACAGTTAAATACATAAAATAATGATTACATCCAATGGTCATGAGGGACGTATTTTTAGGAGTAGACTAATTAAGCCATATTCCTTAAACAACATGTTTCTACACTTACCAGCAATGAACCATATCTGATTTGTCATTAAGCAATTAGACATGCTAATGCAAGTATAACACCTTACAAACAGAGCTTCCAAAAAGAAATTAATCATATATTATTTCATCTGATTTTATGATACAAGTTCATTTGACAGAGATAGCCAAAAAAGAAAAAAAAAAGAATTTGAAATAGCTGCTACATTTTTTCAATGTAAGGTACCCTCATTTTTAAAATAATGCATTCTATTATAATTGGTTGTTCTGATATCAATGAGCTGGAGTACAAATATCTGTGGCAGTTATGTGGTGATGCAAATTGATCAGCATTGATTACAATTAAATGGTCTGCTGAATAATTAGGAAGGTGGAACTTATCTTCCATAGTTAATCTTCATAATAGGCACAATATACTTTAACTTTTTAAAAGGTATCTTCGAGACAAACTCCTTTTTAAAATTCTGTAATAGAGAGATAAATAGATAGATGGGAGGGAAGGAGGGAGAGAAGGAGGAAGGAAGGAAGGAAGGAAGTTCAAAATAAACATGCTAAAAATAAGTGGCTATATGTTTTGATTAAGATAAGCTCATTGTTAATAAACTTCATTGCAGGACTTACAATATAGGAACACACGTTTTAAGGAGATAAATAATTACTACCTCCATTTAATGAAATAAATATTCACCTTCTTTTATGCCAGTTTTACCAACCAAATTGTTGGCCCTGAATTAAGGAATTACAGAATTGTAAAATGGGAGTTTTTTAATTCTCTATAGCTGCTTCAGTTCGCCTACCTTAAATTATTTTTTTCGGAAAATATTCAATCAATCGTAATCACATTTTGACATAAAAATGTAGTGAGTTAGACTGCTTATGTCACTGAGAATAAAGTGTCATAATGTTTAATATTTTAGCAAACAAAAAAAATAGTGAATGTTAACAAATAGCATTCAGCTGAGGTCCAGCCAGCCCAAAAAACTCTGATGTATGCTAATCTAGCTGCTTTAGGATAGAGGGTGAAATTCCATGCAGTCCATACTGGAGCTACCCAATCTATCTCACAATAGTACAATGATTTGGGCGAATTCTACTAGCTGTTTTGTCTTCTTCAAAGCTGTTTTGAGTTCTTCTACAAGTTGGGAATTATGCTAATGAAAATGTTAATATAAATACATAAATTGGATATTTAAAAGCACTGAATTTTCACCAACTACCCAATGTCTCCCAGAATTTACTTTGATGTTAAAGTAAAAATAAGAGCTAGAGGAGATCTTCTTGAGCTTTTAAATTAGAAGGAATAGATACTGAATTGGTATTTAAAAACAAAGGAAAAGAATCATATAGAGATGCATTTTCAAAGTTAAATGGTAGTATTAATGATATTTCTCATCAAGCTGTTTGCAATAAAATACCATAAATTGATTCATCCTCTCATTAAACTGTGAATACTTTTTTTTTCTTCTTCCTGCCTTTGTCCTCTTCTTTAAAGTGGCAACTAAGTCATTAGTTCTCTGAAGCTGCTGCTGCAAATAATGCTGCTTCACTGGTAAGCAAGTAGCTGGAGAGATGAGTTATGAAGAACAAAGTTCTCGTTACATATGCTTCAATAATCCTTAATTCTGGGAAAGAAAATAGCCAATAACTTTTGAAAGGGGCTGAGAATAAATGCACTTAAGGCAGGATAATATATGTTTAAATTGAGACTAGCTCTTTAGGATCTACTTCAAGGCAAGGGCTATTAATAACTGAAGCCAATGTGAGGTCAATTATTTAAAAGATATTTTGAAAAATCACCCCATCTGTGCTGTACGCATGATGGATATTTCTGAACCAAGTGCTATTTAAGGTCAGATTGGAGACAGAATAAGATCCAGGAAAGAGAAGAAAAACAGAACTCAAATAAACTTTGGAATTTTCTCCAACCTTTTTTAACCATAGGCAGAATGCTTCATATGTTGATGAAGCCTTGGAAATTAAGGAAGAAGCCCCCTCTCCTTTTTTTCTTTTCAGCAAAAATGCCCTTGTAAATGTACCCTTATCAGCCAGCATGTGCTTGATATTGACACTGACCTTCACCAAATTAGTGGAGCTAAAATTTGATTAGCATGAACAACTTTTCTAAGGGCAGTGTGCAAATGAAAAGCAGGTAAATAGTTTGGCTTATTTATTGTTCCTTCAAATACAAATTTCGTGTTGACTACGGTTTTTGTAAAGGATCTTTTTAATGTTATTTATTCCTTCCTTCTTTTAGGCACATTCTATTCATCATGTGAGTTTACAAAAAAGATTTTAAAAATCCCAATTTATCTTGGTATGATGTTGCCAAAAGAGGGAGGGAGGGAGGGAGGGAGGGAGGGAGGGAGAGGAGAGAGAGAGAGAGAGAGAGAGAGAGAGAGAGAGAGAGAGAGAGAGAGAAATACCCTAAACTTTCTTTCCTCTCTACCCTTTTGCAGTTCCCCTGAAGAAGAAAAAATTATTGATTGTCAATTTGCTGTATCAAATATATAAAACTAATACAAAAGTGTAAATAAATACAAAAAACCAAAAGCAAACATTCTCCCATACAGTGCTCTAGTTCAGGATCTTTGGTTATGAATACCACATTCAGATAAAAAAGTATTTTATCAGAGCAAATGCAAATGGTTGGTCTAGTTCTAGAGCAAATGTATCAAACACGTGGCCCGCAGGCCGTATCTGGCCCGCAATAGTCCCAGAGTTGTCCCATCGGGCCATCCCTGAGATGATGAGGGACCGGCCCATGCCCACCCCAGCCACGCTCACCCAGTCAGCCGCAGCGACCAGGCTATGTCCACCCTGCCCCCCCAAGGGCAAACAAAATCCTGATATGGCCCGCAATGGGATCAAGTTTGACACCCCTGGTCTAGTGGTTAAGGCATCAGGCTAGAAATCAGGATAATATGTGGTTTTTTAAAAATATGTTTTTAATAAGTTTCTATTGTTTCATAAAACATAAAACATAGTTTCAACAACATTCTTTTTTTTTTTGTAAATTTTATTTGAGTTTTCACAAAGAGAAAAAAAATACAAATAAAACATCTTTTTTGAAAGTAGCGTAATCCCAGGTTACATTTCTTCGTACAGACACAAATTCAGGTTCATGCTCATTTTTATATTCTATTCCATATCTTATTACTATTTTACATTTTCTGCATAGCTTCTCCTCTCTTTTAATTTTCTCAATTTTATTTTAATTATCTCATCTCAATTCAAATCATTGTATTTATATTTTTTTCTCTGTCCTGTTTCAATTATCTATTATCTTTTCTCATTAAACAAAATTTCTCCTGTAGTTACTGATTGGAATATGACGTCTTTATATCTTTTCCCTAAAGTTGTAACATTCAATATAATACATAACTTCCATTCGGATTCTGCTTGGTACATTCTTAAAATACACGCTGTATTCTTAAAAAAAGAAAAAAATTATAAATATATATAATTAAAAAAAACATTCCACTCCAATTCAATTCTATCATTAATATTAATATTCATTAAAGTCTTAACATCTTTAACATTACTTTTCAATTAAATATCATACTTCTATGGGAACATCCCTCATTTTAATCATACGTTGTTTCCAATTTTCTAAAGTTATTTCTATTACTAATATAACAATACAATCTTATGTACCTTTACAGAACCCCCTTTTCAGTTAGATTTTCACCCATTATTTCTAAATAGGTCCTGTTTCTCTATATCTTGCTCCAGTCCTTTGTAACTTCTTTTCCTTTCCTTCTCCCCTCTCTTCTTCTCTTTCCCCTTTTTACCCCCTTGTCTCTCTACCTCTATTTCTCTCTTCTGTATTCCCCTTTTCTGTTGCTTTCCAGTATTATACTTATTTTTGAATTATTTTTCTTTTCTTTGGTTGTTTTTTAAGTCTTAAATTCTCCATTCTCTTCCCCCTTTCCTTTTTCTTCCCACATAAAATTGCTTGTTCATTAAAGATGGCTTCTTCTTTGTCCCAGTCTTCTTGTTTTGCAGTCGTTTCTTGTTGTTTCTCATAGTTCCAGATCTCCATTTCTAAGAATTGAAAAACAAAGCCAAAAGAACCCTTCCCTTCTTGTGCATCTTCTTTGAACTTTTTAAGTTCCATTTTCAATTCATCCAGAAGTGGTGCCATTGTATAAATTTTTAAACAACCACCCAATTGATTTTAGTCATTCAAATATAATAACCAAGAATCCAAAGATTATCAAATAATCCAAATACACGCAAGCTGTTTCTTTTTTGCTCTTTTTTTTCACTTTCTCTTCCTGGGGTTACTATTTAGTTGCAAAGTTTCAGTTAAAATGTATCTTTTAGAAGTCTTGTTGAAGTTTTACTGTAGATTCTTTTTAATTCCAGGCAGTCTCCTCCCTCTTCCAGATCCTGCCCTTATTCTTTTTCTCTCCCTTCCTGCTTATGAAAAAGAAAATTTTTAATGTCCAGAAATCTTTATTTGGCATTTTGTTTTATTTTCAGCTTAATTGCCTATTGATGTCAAAGCAGATTTTTCCAATTTCTTATTTAAGTCTCTTAGTTGTCAGTATAGGGAAGGAGAGAGAAGGAAAAAAAAGCCAAACATTTCCCTTTTCACTTTCCTTCACTGCTTCCTGACTCTTCTTTGGGAGCGATGTTATTTTTTGTAAGTTTAAATTCCAGGGTACCTTAGTTGTTGCTTTTACAATTTAACCCGGTCAGCCAAAACTTTCACTTCTTATCTTCCTCCTGCACATTTTTTTTCTGGTCAAGTTCTCCTTTGTGGTGGCCATTTCTGACCACCGCTGCAACCGCCTTCGGGAAAGGGAGTAATGGCCAGCTGAGGAGGAGAGATGCGGCTTTCCTCAACCCTGCTGGCAGTCTCCCACCTCTTCACCACCTCTATGGGGTGGCTTAGCCGTGAAACCGGCCTGCTCAGGGCGCTCCAGCGGTGAGCCCAGACAGAAACCGTGCACAATCACGGATTTCTGTCTGTTGCCGAAGCCCTTCAAACCAGAAGTCCAGTTTCAACAACATTCTTGACATCTATACAAGTTCTTATCTTAAATATCTTAACACATTGTATTTATATTTATCTAATATTAATTAATAACTTTAACGATCATCGTTATTCCTATATTCTTATATAATTTACAAATTTACATTTTACGTTCTTAAGGCTAGCCAATCATACCATTTATTCCAGATTAGGAAGTATTCAGAGTCATCACTTTCTTTCAATTTCAACATTAACATATTCATTTCGGCACTTTATGTTACTTTTTGTAATATCAGTTCTTCTTTAGGAATATTGGGAGTTTTCCATACCTGTGCAAAGGTATTCTGGTGGCTGTTGTGATATGTAACAATAAATATTTTATTTCTTTTGGTATTCTATCTTTAATAATTCCTAAAAGGAAGAACGTTTACGGTCTAAACTCAATCTGATAACCAGTAATCTCTTGTAGTCAGTTTTTAATTTGAATCCAGAATGTCCTAGTCTTGGGGCATAGCCACCACATATGATAAAAAGTACCGTCAACCTTCTTACATTTCCAGCATTTTTGCTTGTGTTGGGATAAATTCTTGCCAATCTCGTTGGGGCTAAATACCATCTGTAAAACATTTTATACATGTTTTCTTTGTATGCTGAGGATATAGTTAATTTATAATTTACGCTCCATATTTTCTCACATTCCCCTAATTCTATATTGTATCCAAAATTCTGGGCCCATGCTGTCATTGTACCTTTTGCTGATTCCTCTTCCATTTTAAAGTCTAGTAAGTATTTGTATATTTTGATTATAAATTTTTGTTTCAGTCCCATTAAAATTTTGTCTAGTTGGTTTTGCCCTTTATCAAATCCAAAATCTTTCAAATCTTTTTAATATTTATTTTGGATTTGCAAAATGGCCACCAATCAATTATGATTCCATTTTCCTTTAGCTCTTGATTTGATTTTCCTTGATTATCTAATAGTTCCCCATAGCTTACCATTTTCCTTAAATCTAATCTATTTGGGTGGATCATGGCATCCATGGTTGACAGCCATCGTGGTATTTCCATATAATGTTTATTTTTGATTTTCTTTCATGTTGTAATCAGTGAATCCCTTATTAAATGGTGGTTAAAGTAGGTCTGTATATTACTTTTGTTCTCCCAAAAAATGCATGCCAACCTATCTGGAGGTCATTCCTTCTAGTGTTAGAATTCTCTAGTCTCTTAATTTCACCCAATCCTTAACCCAATTCAACACTGCTGCTTGATAATAGAGTTCCCATTCTGGCAGTCCAAGGCCACCTCTGCTCCTGTTATATTGTAATAATTTCATTTTAATGTGTGGCTTCTTGCCCAACCAGACAAACTTGGACATTATTTTATTTAATTCTGTAAAAAAGGGTTTCCCTAATTTAATTGGGATCCTTTCTCATGGTGTTAATATGATAATATATGTTCTAATCCCACCTTAAGCATGAAAGTCATTTGGGTGACCTTGGGCCAGTCATTCTCTCCCTTAGACCAATTTACCTCACAGAGTTATTGTAATACAGAAAATAGGAGAAAGGAATTTTCCACCTTGAGTTATTATACAAATAACAAATTATGAAAACCTAAAATAAAATAATAGATAAATGTTTAGTAGAATGTATGACAACATATTATTTTATTTAATCCACTATTGGCATACAGCTTTACTTAATATGCTGTTTTGCAAGTGTAATGCATTGTGGGTGAAACAGACAAAATGGAAACAATTAGGAGTGATGATCATTCTTTAAACTTCTTGGATGTTTATCATGAGAAAAAAATGTCTGACAAGCAAATAATAGGAAAATGTTTTAAAACTCTCTCTGATTTTGGTGACTCACATTATTTGCAAAGCAACAGCTCTTCCAAAATCCATTTGTTAAAAAATAAAAAGAATGTCTTGATATGAATAAAAATAGACCTGAAGATGTGAAGTGGGCCATTGTAAACCTTACATCTACATTTTGGAGATGACAAATGAAGCAGAGAAAAATCATTATATGCACTGCAGTTTTGCGGCAGTCTATGTGAAGCATTCTGACATGGCATCTGATGTTCCAAAGTGGTTTTTAACTCATTCTGTGTAGCACTGCCTCAGGAGAAAAACATTCATTCAAGAAAATGTGTGAGGAAAGTAGCAATAGCCTTCTGAAGTGGCCCCAGGCAATGTATTCCCTGTCACCTGCTGTATTGCCCTGACTTGAAGACACCATGACTTCTGTCTCTGTTATAGATCTTAGTATTTCCCCTAACCTTGTCCACTAAGGAATGCTGAGTTGCCTTATCTCTGTTGTTTAAAAGAGACATTTTTGACAGGTTCTTTGTTTTCGGGTTGTCTGCACCTATACCATAAAAGGTAGCATCAATAAATAAAGGGGAACATGCTGGAATGTGGACAGTGTTTGGATGTGGTTTTTTTTTTTTAATGTTGAAATTGTGACAAGTCAGTTTCTTTTGAAATTTGAAAACAAAGCACACATAACTACTTTTCCCCCAGGTTCCATAAGACCATGAAGTCCTGAGCCCCACCCCACTTGAATTAACTAATGGAATGTGTAATTCCGATTCTTCTATTTGCTCATGTTAGCTTTGAAGAAAGTTTTCAAGTCTTTTTAAAAATTGGCAAGTAGATTCTAAATATTATTCAATGAATTAATTGATCCGAAAGTTACATGGACTTTAATTCATAATAACAATCTCTCTCTCTCTCTCTCTGTCTGTCTCTCTCTGTCTGTGTGTGTGTGTGTGTGTGTAGAAAAAAAGAGTCATTGATAAAGTGAACACATATTGAAAGGGTCCACCACAGTATTGGCTTCAGATTTGGGAACTTTGAGCAAGTTCTTTCAATGGACCTGTCTCAGAAAGTCCTCTTCTATGCCTCTCTCCCCCTTTCCCCCTCTTTTTAGTATAATATTTATTAAAATATTTTACATATATAATAAGAAATAGTTGTCAATTGTTTGCCCATTTACAATTGTCACCAAGATTTAAAATGAATAAAAAAACTTAAGGTATGGAGCAAAGTAAGATGAAGCGAATTTGAAGTGTAGTTGTGCTTTAATCATTAACATGTAATTGCTAAAATATATAGACTTTTGTTGAAATTTGAAATGGAACCACAGGTTAAGGATCACATTAAAATGAGCTAAGAGTTTTGGTTATCATATACAGAAAGATGAATGGAAGATAATGGTCAGTAAGGCTGAAATTTACATTTTGCTATAATCATAAAGAGAATGTTTATAAAATGATGTAACATTGGTACACGACACTCTAAAATTACCTAGAATGTATTTCCAAATCTTAGAAATATGAACAATGTGAATTGACATCCTATCATGCTTTGTGTACATAAAAAAGCTATAAAAATTGGGATCAAACATGCACAGTAATACAGAGGATTTAAAAAAAATAGTATTCAATTGAAGCCAGAAGTTTCCTTTTTAGGACTGATGGCTACACAATTAGAAAACAGTAATGGAAGATTATTCAAATATACTACAGTAATTATGTGCACAAAGATGGAATAATTCAGCAATTACCCACAACGAGGAATGATTGGTAAAATTGACAAAATTTACTGAGAAGGCCAAACTGAATTCTTTGATTAGAGAATGATCATTATTGACATTCATAAATGACTGAAACCCTATTATGGACTGTTTGCTTAAAGAAGCAAATTATTTTGTGACTTATGGTTTTGAAGCAGTGGTGGGATTCAATTTTTATTTTTACTACCGGTTCTGTGGGCGTGGCTTGGTGGGCGTGACATGGCTTGGTGGGTGTGGCTTGGTGGGCATGGCAGAGGAAGGTTACAGCAAAATCCCATTCCCTCCCCATCCCACTAACCTGCTTTCCAGCTCTGTTCTCCTGTACAGGGCAACAAAAGAAGACCCAGCAGATCAGCTGTGACTCGGGAAGCAGAGAATAGAGAGGGTAGGGCCAGTTAGAGGTGGTATTTGCCAGTTCTCTGAACTACTCAAAATTTCCGCTACTGGTTCTCCAGAACTGGTCACAACCTGCTGAATAACACCTCTGTTTTGAAGATTGGAAAGAATAGGTCATAGAGAGAAGGGTATTGTTATGCAATCTAAGAGAGAGAAATTTGATTAGAATAACAGTCAAGAGGAAGATTTATTTATTATCTTCTGTTTTCTATCTTTTTTTTTACTTTGTCTCTTCTTTTCCTTTTTTTATTTTTCATATTTATTATATATTTTTCTCTTTGAAAAAGGAGTACTCTTCCTTGTCACCATTGGTAGAGGACATTATGGCTCTTCTTTCTTTTCATTGTTTCAGTCCTTTGCAATATCAAGCAGAGATAATTGTTCCTTTTCTTCTACCACTGCCCAGCCTTCTGACTAAGAAAAGGAGGGGAATGAAATAGCCAAAATTAAAGGTTTGGATAAAACCAAGATTATTATTTTTTTTCTTATCAGAACCTCCTAATGAAAAGTAAATCTCAACAGCTGCCCAACTTCACCAACCCTTGGCATAGGCTTATAATTATTCAAAATGAGTTTGTGGATCTCTTTGTGAAAAATAGCCCAGGAAAGATTTTAAAACATTTTGCCTTATTTAATAAAAAATAATTTGACAATCTAGTTTTAGATCTGAACCATACTGACTAAACACTAAATGGTTTTTTAAATGGTCTGTTTTCCTGCATTCTGTAGAACAAGGATGACCAGGCTTATGTTTCCTATCAAAACAGTTAAATGCTAGTCTTTTTGCACAAAGCATCGTTCATACAATATACAGCATCCATGATGCTTTTTTTTAAACAACAGCTTAGAAACAATAGGAAACTAAAGAAGCAGGCAATCAAGTATTTGTGATGACCCAGGGTGGGATACAAAACAAACACAGTCACAGACAACAGGTGAAGCCCCTTTTATTGCTTCAGTTTGTTTCCATGTATGTGTGTGAGAGAGAGAGGAGGGGGAGAGAGAGACAGTTTGGATCAGATTTCTCTCTCCCTTCCTCCCACCAATGCCAGCAAGCCACCATCAGTCAAAATTCATATTAGTGGTCCCCAGGATTTAAAATTATGAGTTTGGTGGTCCCTGAAGTCCAAAAGGTTGGCAACCCCTGTTCTAGTCAACCCCCTTCTCAAGCAGAAAACTCTCTAGCATTTCAGACAAATAGTTATCCAATCTCTTCTTAAAACTCTCCAGTGTTGAAACACCCGCAACCTCTGGTGGCAAGTCCTTCCCCTGGTTGATTGTTCTCACTGTTAGGAAATTTCTTCTCAGTTCTAGGTTGGTTCTGTCCTTGATTAGTTTCCATCCATTGTTTCTTCAGGTGCCTTCAGGTGCTTTGGAGACTAGGTTGACTCCCTCTTCTTTGTGGCCACCACTTAGATATTGCAACACTGCTATAATGAGTAGTAAGATTGCTGAATAATATAAGTAAATAGAAGGCATTTGATAATTTGGATTTTCCTCATTTATATTTTTCTGATTTACTGCTCAATGTCTAATGGACATTGGAAGATTTTGTCTTTTTGATTCATTCATTCATCAATTTAAGTCAAGTTACAAGCAAGTTTTGAAAGATGTGGCTTCTCAAGAATCATCTGGTCTCATCAGATGCTCTGGTCAAAAGCAGAAACAGCTTCTTCAGAGCAAAGAGATAAGAGATAAATTGAAGTATTTTCTTTCCCATAATTTCTTTAAAAGTTGACAATTTACTATTGCTACTATTATTACTAAAACTAAGAATAATAGTAAAAATTGGGTATCAGCTATAGTTATGTATATTATGTAGTCAATTCCTCAATGTATTCCTTCATTTTGGAATATGAATATAACCTATCATCAGCTATATATATGAGCCTCTGTGGTGCAGTGGTTAGAGTGCAGTACTGCATGCTACTTCTGCAGCCTAGTAAGCTGCCTACAATTTGGCAGTTCAAATCCCACCAGGCTCACGGTTGACTCAGCCTTCCATCGTTCCGAGGTGGGTAAAATGAGGACTCAGATTGTTGGGGGCAATATGCTGACTCTGTAAACTGCTTAGAGGGGGCTGTAAAGCACTATAAAGTGGTATATAAGTCTAAGTGCTAAGTGCTATTGCTATATTACTTTCAGCCACTGGCAGTACTCATTTTCATAGGTTCACAAACCTAATAAGATTATTTGAATGAAATAGTCTATTTCTATGGATTTCTATGGATTCCAGAGAACTAATCTGATTCAAACCCAAGTATTCCAACTACATATATTTATGTTAGATATACTCATATTCTTAATTAAGAGATTTTTTTTTGTTCCTTAGAACAAAAGGTTATATCTAATTTATTATATAGGACAGAGGTGGGCAACTATGGCCCCTTTATGACTTGTAGACTTCAACTCCCAAAATTCCTGAGCTAGCATGGCTTACTCAGGAATTCTGGGAGTTGAAGTCCATAATTCATAAAAGGGCCATAGTTGCCCACCCCTGATATAGGAAATGTACTATTAGATAATTATGAGTATTTATATTTATCATAAATAAAGGTGAATATACGTGTCCCAGGATAATGTTGCAGGATCCAATCTCGGTCAGTCACTGGGACAAGAAGTTTAGTTTTACGAGCTTTCAGATTCATGCTGGAGCCTATCTTCAGGGGACTTCTTTCTAGCAATGGGTGTGCTATGCTATGTGTGGTATTTATGGTGTCTGTTGTAAGTTGCTTTTTAGTTGTTAATTGGGTTGTGTTGATGGCCGGCTTTTAAGTCATTAGCTGTCATTTGCTTGTGTTGCCCAGCCCTTGCCTTCTAAGTATTTGATAGGCTGGTAGTAAATCAGCATTCCTGTTGACTGAAGGAGGACCTATTTCCCAGCCTTTAATCACTTCCCTGGCTGTTTTTGTGCCTGCTCACCCAACAATCTTAGTAGCTGCAAAGTTAAATGTGTTGTCCTTGTTCATTGCAATGTGAGGCTACCAGTGAGTTTGGGTCTCTTATCTGACCACTCACTTGTGTTCTTGCAATCTGGTAGTTAGCTTCTTTTCAGGGGCAATCCCTGCAGGAAATTCAGTAGATTACATTGGAAGGATCTCTCACCTCTTTACAATGCATAATTTATATTTATATATCTGTATCTATCTATCTATCTATCTATCTATCTATCTATCTATCTATCTATCTATCTATCTATCTATCTATCTATTTATATCTATCTATCTATCTATCTATCTATCTATCTATCTATCTAAATTCTAGGAATATTCCTGATTAATCTATCCTTTCAAGGGTAGTACTATCCTTTTTCAAGGATAGCATTGTCTTTTCAATAAATAGATGGCAATGCCATATCCACAATCACTTCTGCCCATGTTAATCCTAATAGCATTAATGTATTAGTTTAAAATTATATTCCCCTTGGAAACCACTCTAGGAGAAATGGGGAAAAAAATAAAAACCTTCACAGATTCTCAAAACATATGTTACTGGAAATGAGTATGTGGAAAAATTCCTACACAAGTAGAATTTTCAAATAAAATCATTTTTCTTTTTTACAATTTGGCATTTTGCTTTAAGTCTGAATGTCACTGCAATGCATGCAAGCTTTGTAATAAATAGCATAATGTCAAAGCACCTAATAAGCAAATAAATAATCTTGATTTGTTATGCAGATGGCACAGATATGGAAAATGTAGCTGTGAAAACCCCAGAACTGCAATTTTCTCGGCAAAGGCTCTCTTGGCTGCACACTTGGTGAATTTATGTGAACTGTATACAGTGCTGAGACTCTTTTATGTAGCATGTTTCTCTGGCTGCAAGCTAAAAGAGGTTAGGCTGAATCTCAGTGGATCAATTAACAGAGGGACCTGTCCTTCAACAGAAGAAGATCTATTTCAGGATTTGCATATCACTGGGAAAAAATTACAAAGCTGAGATAAATACAAGCCCGATAATAACTCACTGCAGACTTGGCTTCATTCCTAGATTTCCTTGGCTGTTTGTCCTAATAAAGTGTCTCCATGGCACTTAGGGCAGGAAGGTTATTAGTAGCTGTCAATCAAAAGCAAGAGTATGTGTCGGCAGGAGCAGGAAGAGAAAAGAGGTGACATTCATCTGCTCCTCTCCCTTATATATTGGGTGTAAAAGTCATTCAGAGCAAGTGGTTAAAAAGAGAGGTCCTTCTACATCCCCAATGGAAGGAGGAGGGGAAGAAACTGCCTTGGTAACCAACAATTTAATAATGCAGCCGCTTATGTCAATCATTTCTTCTTACTTTCATTGATACCACAATGTTTATTAAGTGCCAGGACTATGAAGGACATATATAAAAGAGCACGGAGGCAACTGGAGAGTGAGATAGGGGAGACTAATTTATCTAGTGCAAGCTGCAAATGTAGCTTGAAGTAAGATTTGATTGTTGCTGAAGAGGGAAAGATATATCAAAAAGGAAGGAAAGAAGGAAGGAAGGAAGGAAGGAAAGAAGGGAAGGGAAGGAAGGAAGGAAGGAAGGAAGGAAGGAAGGAAGGAAGGAAGGAAGGAAGGAAGGAGGGAGGGAGGGAGGGAAGAAAAAGTCTCATCAGAAATCCCAAATGTAACTTCTTATGCACCTTTGACCCAGATATTGTAACTTCCTAAAACTGATACCCCACACAAATTTATATAATGATTAATTAATGCTGCAAAGGTCTTTAATTTGCTGTACAGTTTTCTTAATTAAAGTATATCTATGGCAAGAGTACATCTTCTTGGTATATGCATATTTTCACGAGTAACAGAGTCCATAGAGTGCTAATTGATATCAGGGTCTCTAGATAATACTTTACTAAATGAAATGACAATTATAACCAATTAAAATTCACTTTACATACTACTTCACCTATTTGAAATGTATTATGCATGAAGGTAGAGAGCACATTTCCTCATTGCTCTGGTTTGCATGAGTCTGTGAGACTGATGGACAGCTGCAAGGTATTTCTTGAAAGCAAAGGGTTAGGATGCTGCTTTTTCAAACCACCAAGTTATTCTCCTATGAGTGGTATTTGTCTGCCTGCCTGCCTGCCTGCCTGTCCTTAACAAGAATTCTTTTGAATTACACCGGCACATAATTGCATAACTATATTTTTATTCCTTGGATGTTTTGGCTTGCAAACAACAGAGCTTTATGGGGATCACTTAAGCAATTAGGATATGAGAATAACAAAATTGAGTTCCTAGAAGACGCAAGACTGGATGAAGTCACTAGAGCACATTCTTTAACGAACATGCATCTACACTGATCAGCTATCACATACACATATTTGTTGCGTTTTCTGGATTCCCACAGAGCAAAATAATCTTTGATATCTATCAGATAACATGGTGCATTGGAAAGCTAAAACTACTTTGGTGCTATTCTTTAAATTCTGTTAAGCTGGATCTTTTTCCATGTAAGTTCAAGGGAATAAATTTCATTCCATCTCCTTGGACATTTGATTTATTAAATGAAGCCAGAAGAGCATATTTTATGAGCCAATCTCCACCTGTGAGTCACTGAATACTTATCCAAGTAATTATCTAAATTGCTTGATCCAAGAAAAGAAAAGACATTCACACTCACTCACATGCACACACACACACACACACACACACACACACAACCTTTCTAAGCTGCACTAATTCTCGCTTCCTAGACGGCACCATCTGTGAACCAGGTTTGGGCAAGAAAGTCATAGTCCATAGCAGCCCCGCAGCTGTGGAACTCTCTGATCCTGGAGGTTTGCCAAAGACATATTTCTGAAACATTTACTTAGCCTGGCTTTAGGTAATAAGATCTGAGCTTCCCACATTCGCCATGTTCAATATGGCATCTTAAAACCCACACCTACACTTCTCTCTTTATATTTTGTTTTGAAAATGGTGATGTAAAACATTGACCTTTTTCAGAAAGGACCATGATATGGAAAATCAAAGCATTGTTAAAGCAAAACACAACAGTTTGAATAGCATAGCAGTTTTCCACTGGTAAGAACATTGGTTCATTTCTGCTTTATATTTTTATCAATGAATTCGCACAATTTAGAGTGTGCCCATCCAACTTTGGTAACTTTAAGAGTTGTGAACTCAATAGAATTCCCCAAGCAGCATGGAATTCTTAGGCACCCTTGATTTAGAGGTTGCCCACTTCATAAGGCTATCAGCATTTCAGAAAGAAAAAAGAACATACACAAACTGAGGTCAAGGTGAAGAACAAATGCAAGTTTAAAAAAATGACAAAAATATCACACTCCTCCATCTTAAGGCCTGGCAACACACCCTGGCAAAGGAGATGCTGACCATCCTGAAATTGCTATTTAAACCCCAGCATTCTCCTGTTAAATGCATCTGAGCAGCAAAGCAAGGAAAATTCTGCCCATTACTTCATTCAGGATGCATGTAGGAAAAGTTTCCAGAAAACATTGGCCAAAATAATAAGGAGGGGTAATCTACATACAGCCATCTAAAAACTTTCTCGAAACCTATCTGGAGGACCATTCGGGTTCAGTAGAGTTGAACTGCAGGTTGAAAGCAACCAGCTCTTCTTCCAATAGCATTGGAAGGATAGTCACTTCATTTGCAAGAGAGAAAGAGAGAGAGAAAGAAAGAAAGAAGAAAGAAAGAAGAAAGAAAGAAAGAAAGAAAGAAAGAAAGAAAGAAAGGAAGGAAGGAAGGAAGGAAGAGAAGGAAGGAAGGAAGGAAGGAAGGAAGGAAGAAAGAAAGAAAGAAAGGAAGGAAGAAAGAAAGAAAGAAAGAAAGAAAGAAAGAAAGAAAGAAAGAAAGAAAGAAAGAGAAATGCAGTTTTACTCTACTAAAGAGCTGGTGCTTCAATATTTAGCTGGGTATGTGAAAAAGAAAGGAGATGCATGAATCTGCCCTTCTGTATGACTGTATCTGAGTTCTGGGTAGGCATTTGTGCTTGGCTTTTGGGCACCTCTTTTTAAGCTCTAAATAGTTGCATATTCTTACTCTGACAAATGTGCTAGAGTTTTCTCAGTCCTCTTCCTTACTATCAAGAAGATAGGACCAAGTGTGCAAGAAAGAATCTGATTTATCCCAAATTTAAGGCCAGGCAAGGCACCCTAAGCTCCTAGCTGTGATACAGTGACAGAAGACATAATTGGTAAAAGGAATTGCCCTGTGCAGAGGTGAAGTGACGGTCCTCGTCAAGGTGAAAAAGAAGTGATGTGATTTGCCTTAATGATGTGCTTTGTGTTGTCTTGTAGCCTTGACCAGCACTTAGAAATAGCTGGAAGAAGTTTCCATGCCTGTGGAGGACATGGTGTAAACCTCTTTTAGCAATTGTAACTGACAGAAAAGGCAGTTAAAGAGATAAAGCAAAGCTACATATCCTCGCTTCACTTCACTCTTATAGGCATGGGCACTTTGGGTTTTTTGTTGTTTTGTTTTTGCAGAGGAGCTGATGGGAGGGGGGTATCCTCCAACCCCCTTTAACAAGCTGTGCTGCTCAAAAAAAGAAAGCAGTAATGGTTTTTAAAACCTCCGTATATGATGGAAAAAAATAAAGATTTCTTACTTCTCTTAATCCATTTCATGGCCCTTCAATTCAGCTTCTCTTCCTAGTATGTTCCAATAACAACTTGCAGTTGAGTGTACTAACCTGCTAAGTTATATAGGAAAATCTTTTCTGAAGAGATTTTAAGCTTCTTTATAGCCTGAAAACCGAAAACAGGACAACTGGAAGTTTCAGAGACAGAAGACGATTTGTTGGTAATAGTTGATTAACAGTAGATTTCAATCAAATAATAAAATAATTGCAATTGCCATCAATTTGTTACCAATGTGGAAAATAAACACCTAAAAGCTAAAGCATGCATAATGCTATGGTATCTTTCATTTTCTTAAAAGAAATATGATTGTTCACTAATGGTCCCTATCACTTGAATCTAGCCAATAGATGGCCATCACAGCCATGATTCAAGAGAAAAAATAATCTTCCTATTCTTATTATACATTATTTATATTTACACATTATATAAAGGGAGTATAGGTGTGACAGAAGCTATCCCATATCTAAATCAACATATGTCCATTTCAGGAAAAACAACAATCCTCACTATTTTTACTTCTATTCTAACCAATACTGGTTTCAAATTTAAAATAAATGTTGACTCCAGCTCATAAAACCCATGAAAGAAACACTGAAAATTCAGTTTTATGAAATACGGCTGAATCCTAAACTCATTGTCTAATGTTGCTTTCGTTCTTTCATTCTGTTAAAGGTAGAATGTTTAGTTGTGGTCAATGAAAGTGTTAAACAGAAGCCTGTATTTGTTTTTGCACATGCGAAGAATTTATTTCCATTATTTGCAATTGTTGAGCATGGTTATGTTTTAATTTTGGTTTAAGCAAAAATCTTGTCCACCAGATGGTTCTCAGGTATAAGGTAAATGGTGCTATGGCTTCATATTTGGGAATTGCCTAGATTGATGTTTCATTAAGTGATTTTTTTTTTCATTTAGCTAACTTGTTTTGTGCATTAAACAAAGTGCCAAGCAGACAAATGTAACCAACAATAAGCTATCCAATAGAATTCAACAAACTGTTCGGGTCATTAATATAATTTGTTTTGGCACTGTTACATTTCCTACTACTACTTGGAGTAGTTTGCTGGGCACATCAATTTGTTTTTAGCTATTGTGAAATTAGGTAGCTTGGCTTTCATCCAAAGCCCCCTCTCAATTTGCATATCTTTGTTATCATTTCAGGTTCTCAGAACATACTGTGGACTATCACACCATCTGCACCAAGATCCTCACATCCAAACACAAATTAAAAATGAAACTGTAAAATTTGCAAGGAAACAATACAGACCTTTTATCTCATTCTCCCTCTGTTCGTTTTCAAAAGAGAAACTTGCTTGTAGCCAAGCATAGCTAAAAAGGCTTTTATTAATTGGACTGGCATCAAGCATGCATACATAAAATTGTTTATTTTTCCTCTATAAAGGGGTTGCCTGACATAAAAGGGTCTTTGAAGATGACATTCAGATTTTGACATTTGCATGATATTGTATAAATATCAGAAGTAGGAGACTTCTCTGACAAACCAGATGGGTCAGAAAAAGCCATCCCATTGATAGATATTAGTTTTTTACTTAAAGCATATTAGTGTCTCCTCAAAGCTATGAATTATGAGACAGTTAAAACAAACACAATTTTCTCACTAATCATGGCTTGGTTACTTCATTTTTTTTCTCCTCCAAGCCAAGAAGGGGATTGACAAAAATATAAAATAATATCATTATTCTGGTACTCCCCCCCTTATAATTCAATTAAGATCAAACAATAAAAATGAACCCCTCTTTTGATTGCCATGGAGATTAAATCTTACTGCCAAACTTACTGCTTACTGCTTCTCAACTGAGCTCATTCTGGTTGCAGGCATGGGCTTGGCCTGTTGTTGAAATATGAAATATTAAACTTTATAGTCTATCAGCATTTGATGAAAGAGACACTATGATTCCTCGTTCTAACATAATTCCTATTTCAACTTGGCAGCCTGAGATAGGGCTTAAAGGAAGGTCTGAGAGACTGTCAAGTAGTGAAAGGAATAAACATTCATGGGATGATTTGGTTTTGTTTGCTTGTTGAGATTTCAAAGGAAATAAGAAATAAGGTATTTTTTCTCTCCCCCCCCCCTTTTTTTGGGGGTAGATAAAACAAGGTTAGTCAGATAGCCTGTGACTCCACATGGCCCTCAGAAAGGCCTCCTGCATTCATTATCCCAGATAAAGGGCAAAAGTTATCTCTCCCTTGCTGCTGCATAAGGACACAGGAACAGAGGAAGGAAGAAAAAAAAAGATATCAGAGAAAGAATGCCAAAAAGAAAGAAAAAGAAAGTGAAGAAGATAAAAGATCTACTTTGGCTCAGAATAACAGTCATACTACAGTTACCCACTAATGACGGAAAAAAAGCTTTCTCTGTGATGGCTCCCTCCCTATGGAATATCATTCCCTGGAGATAAGATTGATCTTCACCTTGATATTTTTCTGGTAGACCTTGGAGATGTGGTTTTGTCAGCAGAACTGAGTGCTCCAGGTGGTTGTGGAGCCGCACGTATGATTGGATTGACTGTGTTTGTTGCCTCCATGTGGGGTAACATGGGATATTTGTGTATGAGTTGGCTATATACATTTGTTTAATAAATAAATAAACAAACAAACCAATCACTGAGAATCAAGAGAAAAACAGACAAATTATAGCACCATGGCCATTACTTCTCTGTGAATAAATTCTTGTGACCCATAGGTACCAAAGTGTCATTTTCTCAACATGAAGGGTTTCATTTGAAGACCATGCAAGGGGAGGTGGAGAAACTCATGCAACATTTCAAGAAGAGATTATCCTAAACTTGCTATAAAACAAGCATCAACTAAGGAAAGATTATCATATTCTTGTGCCATTCTACTTTCTCTGAAGGACCAGATGTGTCACAGAAGCTTTCAAGATATACTATATAACAATGCTGTCAAACTACCAGGCTGAGGGCCAGATGCATCATGCGCTGGCCCCGCCCATGCCTAGTTTAACAAATGGGGGGGGGGATTCTGATACGTCATGTGACGCCGCCATGACAATGTGAGTTTGACACCCCTGCTGAATAATAATGGAGGAGAAGGGTAAAAATAAATACAAAGAAAATGGAAGATCAAAATTTTCAGTGTGAAAGAAGCAGTGCATATGAATTTGTACCAACTTTTCAGATAGCATATACTATGCTACATACACTATGCTACAAGGGAAGTGTCATGTTTCTACCTGAAATCTTTAATTCATATAAAGATTGAATTAATTGGCTAAAGAAAGCCAATTTGACTTTCATATTTGAAGACATGCTGATCTGGGAACGTGGAGGTGGCTCTACAGTCCAGATCTGAAAGACAAAGTCTATCATAATGGGGGCACTGGAAGTTCATTGTTGTAGGAACTATTGGTATTATTCTGTAATGCTGCTCAGAGTTTTCTATCAACTTCCAGCTGCCTATTTTCAAAGGCAGTGAAGGCTTCATAGCACAAGGTTCACCAGCTAGTTCTGCATGCAATTGCATCTTCTACTTTTCTTGTATATCACATAGGGTTTTCTACTCAGCATCTTCGTTGTATTTGTATGGATGCCCTTGAGGTCTCTTGTCAGTCTCCAGGACACCATAGAGAAACTGGAAAGCCATGCAACGATAATACATTCTGATGACATGTCCCACACATCTCATCTGGGCTCTGATAATCAATATTGGTGGATTCCGTATGATCCAAGACCTCCAGTCTGGAGGCACACTCTGGTCCTAAAATACCAAGGATGGTACAGACAGAGTACATGTGAAATTTCTTATTATCTGATGTGTTTTTAATACAGAGTCAGTACAGAATAATATACACTTATGAGTTTATTCAAAAATATGCATGCTAGATATGCACCTGACCCAATTGTCAGATTCCCTCACTGCTGCTATGTGCTTAGTGCTATATTTGCACTAATACTCCCTATTCAGTCAAACTTTGATTGTTTTCTCATGAATATCAGTATTTCTTATTATTTGTTTATGTGGTTGTTGCTATGTGCCTTTTACTTTGGTTTCAGTGTGCTGCAATTTTTAAAAGAATAAAAGTTATTAAAGCTACATAGAATTTCAGAGAACAGATTTTTAAACATCCAGCCTGAAATGATTTACAGTTTCCCTCCGATGTGAAGTTCTAAATGACCTGGCCAGTTGCATGCTGTTTGGAATGACTGGTATTGAGTAAGTGTCAACCTGGATAAGAAGCCAAGATAGTAAAGTGGAACCAGAAATTCTCAAGTCAGACTTTATGTAAGTCTGGAACAGATGTCCCAAGCTGCCTCCAATTGTCGGAAAAGAATTGTTATTCTGTTGATTCAAAAAGGGAGAAGTTCCATCATTTGAACCCCATGCTGACTTTCATGTCTTCTGCATATATGATTACTCTCTTATTTGTGGTAATCAAACTATCTAGTTCAGGACTGTCAAACTTGCGGCCCATGAGCCAGATGTGTATCACACTGGCCATGCCCACGCCCAGTTTAACGAAGGGGGAAAAGTTGCAATACATCACGTGATGACACCATGACGATGCGAGTTTGACACCCCTGATCTAGTTGAATTGAATCTGTGAAGCTTTTGCTGTTAGTGAATCCCGGATTGAGCTTCTGAAGAGCTAATATTTATTGTCTTGACTGATGAAGTTGACCATTATTCATTTTGATTTTTTACCTAAGATATATAAATTGCCAGTCATGCGATTGTAGTCTCATAACTCTTCTTAACTTAGAAAAAGTAACCTTTTAGACTTGATGTTGGATGGATTCACAGGATGGAAGCTCACCTGAGCCAAAGTCTGGCAGCCAAGTCACAATAATTATGAAGTAAATCATTTTTAATTTCCCAAAACCCTTTTTTTTTTAAATGAAAAAAATTCTTATTTAGGTAGCTGTTGTTCAATTTAATATAACTATTCCAAGAAGGAATAAAGGGATCTGAGCTAAAATCTGATAATTCAGTATAAGGTTTTAGTGAAGATTAGAAGATGAATGAATCAAGTTACAATATAGTATAGGTAGTAACTTAGCAAAGAATATCTTAAATAATAAAATACATTGACCCTAGTGGATGATTTAATTATTTATAGGAATAGAGCAATTTTGCATTCTAAATGTAAAACTAGAATGTTTATCCATTTAGCATAATACAAACATGTGCACACACACACACACACATACACACACACACACACACACACACACACACACACATATCCTTGTGAATATTTTTTGGCAAAGCTACCTATTATCACTTCCTTCCCTCCATCAAACTTACTACTACTTTGATTGCAACCTGCTACCTTCTATTTGCCAATTATTAGTCAAAAGAAAATCAAACAGTATATACTGAAGAAATAATCATGCAAGAAGAAACATTCCCCTAAAGAACTAGACAATTGCTGTGTTAAAAACAAAGTACACACAGACACACACATCCAAATCCCCAAAGCATATTTTAGGGCCATCTGGCAAAGGGGAGGAGAAAGAAGAAGCTTAATATATAACCTGACCCAGATGGAGGACAGAGTCTATGGGATTCAACTCATAGAAAAACTCTAAATAATCACCTGTCTGATCTAGAAAGGATAAATTAGCTACTGTTCCAAATAGTGCTTTGAAAATTAAAAAAAAGTTGCACATATAAAAGAATGAGCATGTTTAGCTTGGAATTATTGACACACAATTCATTCCTGATGTTTTTGCAGGTCACATCAATTTTTTCTCCTTTTTATCAGATTAGCTGAAGTCTAAAAGCTTCTGCCTAAGCATCAAGGAATCCATACTCTCCTATGCCTCTGTTTAACAACCTTAGAGTACTCAAGCATTTAAATGGTTCTCCTTACTAAATTAGGTTCAGAATGTAATTTGAGATGCAATTAGCTCAGCCCCAAACTTACACCATTTTTGCACATGTGTGCACATGCACAGCTAATTGAGCACAGCTCATATAACAACTGTGTACTTTTCATTATGTATATTTGGTAATCTGAAACAATGTTCCACTTTATTTCTCTGAGCCTGTACAGTATTATATGTAAACTCAGATTCAGTCATGCTTTGAAGAGATGCATTGAAATCAATAGGATTTATGGTAGCCACAACTAAATAAAATCATATTGATTCCAGTAGGTTCTCTTTAAGCATGATTAAGTTTGAAATCAATGCAATAATTCAAATGCTTTTGTATTTGAACATATGCATTTAAACAAACACAGAAACCAAGATTATTCTATATATCCTTATGCTGCTGAAATTGCTTTCTTCCACTTGGATAAGGATAATAAGAGAAACTAAAAACCTACTGGCATTTCATCTTACCTGACTTCTTAGCATATGCAATATGCCTAGAAGCTTTGATCCATATATTTCTTTTTTTCTTTTTCATTTATCTGACAAAAGTTATGTAAAAATAAATAGTTTAAGGTGCCACAAAACCTTTCTTCATTTGTAAATCACTGTGTATCATGTTCAAATATAAAAGTTATGTAGTAATTTTGCACGTGTAATATTTACAATAGCATTTTTTAAATTATCTGAAAATGATCCTGAAATTAGTTTATTAGTAGTAATAGATTATTAATAATTAGTAGTAATATTAGAAATGGAAGTAGAAATAACCCTAAAAAACTGAAGACTGGGTTAGACTGCTCAATTACAATACAAATTCCTCTTTGATTCTATCCTATAAAGAATAAGCAGAACTAATTTAAAGATGGAGAGAAATGTTCTACAATGTTATCCACACAAACCTATTTTCTGTTTAAAATTCTGATAGCACCAGGTTAACATTTACAAATGAAAAGAGGAAATATGGCATTGATCTCATAGCCTGGAACATCTGGCATGCAGTTTAACATAATAAATATAACTTTGATGAAACTTAACATAATTAAACAAAAAACGAGGCTAGGGAAGATTTCCAAAGAGAGAAAAAGAGTAAGCTTGGAATTTTTGAGCAGTTAGAGATTCCCTAGCGAATAAAAATCTCGTGCTAGTTCAGATTTTGGGGCAATTTGCAAGAAAAGCATTTTTGTTTACCTGAGACTTACAACACAAGAAAATCAAGCACACAGAAAGAAGCCACCAAAGGCAATGCAAAAAAAAAATGAAATTTACGTTACTGATTCAAGCAGTAACTTGGTCTCTGAGGCTTTTTAAACTAGAATATGTAAAACAGGACTACACCATTTTCTCTGGGCTGCATACAATATTTATTTTTTGCATTCTAAAAAAGTTGTAGGTGAATCTGGAATGAAATCTACATTTTCTTTTCAATCTAGCACAATCTCATTAATACAATTCCTAAGGCTGTGTTTGGTAGCATATGGAAATGTAAACAAAGCACATTCTTAAAACAGCTGTCCCTTTTCTGAGGAACAAGAACACCTTGGAGACAGCAGGTGATGTGGCCTCCAAAGTTTGTTCTTCTGCTTACAGGCAGTAAACATGAAACAGCAGCAATCCTGATAGCTTTTCCTTCTTCTAGCACAGGCAGTAAAGAAAAGGCCATTTGAGATTTACCCACAATGCACCTGGGTCTCTAACAAAATATTGAGTCTTGAATGATAAGGACAGGGGTGGGATTCTACCGTTTCTGTCTACTTCTGTAGAACCGGTTGCTCTGAAGAGCAGCAAACAGAGAGCATACATAGAACCGGTTCTATGTTTGCTGCTGTTTTGGCCCACCCGCCTGCCTGGGCTCTTACCTGACCTTTATTTCCTGCATTTTCAACCACAGCTGCTTTGTGCAACACAGCTGCGGTTGAAAAAGCAGGAAAAGGGGGGGTTTCCAACCGCTGCGCACTTGCACACAGCTTTGCTCAGCTGTCCGGGCAGCTCAGCAGGTCGTAAATTGCACTCGCACAACTTGCACAACTCGCACACGCGCAACGCAAAGCAACAGAATCGGTAGTTATACCGGTCGGATCCTATCTATGGATAAGCACAACCATGACTGGGAGGTCATGATCCATTTGGCTTAAGAAATTGAGAAAGAAGAAGAGAATGAACAGCCTTCTGGAGAGAAAGTTCAATTGCTGACAATTCTCAAGGCCAGACCTGACTGAGAGCCAATTGTTATAATAATTAAGGAATTAAATGGGGAGACTGTGAGTTCTAATCTCACTTTAGACATGAAGCAACTCCAATAACTTTGGACTAGTTACTCTATTTCACAGGTGTCAAATTCGCCGCATCATGTTGATGTCATGTGATGTATCACAATGTTTTGTTTCCTTCACAGAGCTGGGGTGGACACAGCCTGAGCATGAAGCATCCGGCCCATGGGCCATCAGAAATAAGTCAGGAGAAACCACTTCTGAAAATCTTGCCAACAAGACTACTACCAAGAGTGAAGAACACACATGCACTGCCCTGACAGGCAATTCATTGAAATATTACTCAGAGTACAGTAGGAGAATAATAATTGTATTCTGGATATTATTGTGGAACAAAACAGATCCGTGACAGTAATGTACTTCTTTCTTTCTTTTTAGAAAAAAAGGATGTATTCCAAAATTGCAATATAGTGTCCTCTCTCAAGAAATGCCTTTTCACTGCTGGAGGCAAAAGTTCCCATCTAGAGTGTTAATAACCCCCTCCTGGATCATACTAATGACCCATCTAGAATCAGTTGTAGCAGTGGCTCATCAAACAATCTCTGCTGCTTGTTCCTTAGCAATTTCCAATCACAAATATCATTCCTTGGAATTAGTAGACTTAATTTACCTATAATCACTAAAACTCACCAACTAATGCAATTTTCAGATTTTCTTCCAATTCCCTCTTACCACTAAGATATTCTATATGTGGTCTGCAAAACTCTAGAGTACCATTAGATGGCAGTAAATAGTAACTCAATACTCTTATTACTATCTAGGAGTTACTCAGATTTCTGTAGTTCAGATATTTTATAATAGTGACTTCCAGAGGCTCAACATGCACTTTATGAATTAAACATCTAAATATTATGCTCATGCATGGACTGATAAATCTGATTTTAATCTGCTATGTCTTTCTTTTTTTTCTTTTATATATATGGGCAAATTTATGACAGTAACAGAACTATTTAGATTGTGTTGCACATAATCTGCCTGCTTGTTAGACTTCCACTTTTACCATTAGACAACTGGTCCAGTGACAGTCCTTATACAGGTCTAAAGCTGACTCTGGATGGAAGGCTGAAACAACAGAATATTAATGTTCCTTTAAGAGCTGTGAAATTGCCTCTAGAATAAGCAGTTCATCTGCAGGGGAGAGGACTGAAATGGGTATTTGACAGACAGGAAGTGGGAAAGAGCAGCTGGCGATCTGCAAGTAACTGAAGCAGAGGGATCAAGCTGAGACTTGGCTGAAGGTAAACCAGTTTGGGATGAAGAAGCCTCTCTAGGGATCTTATGCCGGACAGCTGAGTGGCTGTCCTGTGGGAGTGCCTGTTTGTTGCCGCTTATGCCCTGCTTGTACATTTATAATTAAACCAAATGTTGCACATTGGAACCATAGATCTCCAGTGCTTTCTCATCCAAAAGAACTTAACCCGGTTAAACCAGTAATGTTTCATCATGTGGTAATTGGGAAAAGTATTAATCATGATTATGCAGAGCCATAGAAATGTACACATTCTTCTATTCACAAACCGCCTCTGCTTTTTTGCAACATTTCACTTTTTCTCTTTTCTAGCTGTCCTCCTTCTGTCATCTAGAGGAGACACATTTGGTGCAAAGATTTCTCTGTAACTTTATTCAAAAGTCACACCACAGGGATTCCACAGCAAACTCTGATAAGCCTTTTGCATGGACTAAAGGGAGAGAGATTTGGCAGAATAGTTTGTGCGTGGAAAGATGCCAGTATAAACCTGCATCTTTCATTGAGAATGCCAAATCATTGAGAATACTCTGGGAACTAGGACTGGTTACTGGATTTTGATGAGGTTGGTAGTGGATTCCAAGAAACAAAAAATGGCACTGGTGGAGAAGTAAGAGAAGTTGGCTAGTTGTGGATCATAGAAGAAGTGACGGAAGAGCAATCTTGGTTTATGTGCGGATAAGGGGTAAAAGATAAGGGGAGATAAGGGGAAGAGATAAGGAGAGGAAAGAATTAAGGGGAGAGGAACTTGAGGGGGCAAAGGAATGCAGAAAAGAAGAACAGTGGAGAGAACCAGTGGGAGTTCCAGATGAAGAAAAGATGCAGGTGTGATTCATGATGGTCAAAGTCTTACTAAAGAATGTGAAAGTGGGGCATCTTACTTCTGTGGAAAGGAAGACAAACTCATTTGGGAAATACTGTTTAGATGTGGCAAATACAGGGATGAGATCTGCTACTGAAATGCAAGTATGCATACCAAGTAAAGAAGATTTAGAAAGTTATACTCTGTGGAAGTTGTAGTCACTTCCTGAGATCAACAAAGGTGCAGATTGGGATATTCTGTTAGCTATCTACTATACAAAGCTGATATGAAGTGTTCTTAGGAAGCATATAGTTATTGCAGATGTTGCTTTGAGAACTTCAGAATTGGGTCCTTCTGTAGCACTGTTTCACAGTATTAGCTCCCTTAAAAGTGTTAATTAGATATCAGGATTTCCAGTACAGCCTCATACTCCTGTAATACTTAGATATTTTCCTTTTCAGACCTTGTGACTGTTCTGCAAGGAAACTAGTAGAGGCATATTACTTAACCCATATTCCGTGTGATAGGACCTACAGCTCTGTGTAGCAATAGCATTAGCAATAGCATTTAGAGTCAGGGGTCTTCAAACTTGACAGCTTTAAGACTTGTGGACTTCAACTCCCAGGATTCCTCCTCCAGTCATGCTAGCTCAGGAATTCTGGGAGTTGAAGTCCACAAGTCTTAAACTTGCCAAGTTTGAAGACCCTTAATTTAGATTAATATATCATTTCACAGTGCTTTACAGCTCTCTCTAAGCAGTTTACAGAATCAGCATATTGCCCCCACCAATTTGGGTCCTTATTTTACAGACCTTGGAAAGCTGAGTCAACCTTGAGCCTGGTGAGATTTGAATTGCCAAATTGCAGGCAGTCGACAGTCAGCAGAAGTGGCCTGTAGTACTGCATTCTAACCACTGTGCCACCACAGCTCTTGTAATCATCAGTGTAATCAAGATTGTGATCAAAAATCAATATACAATGGATGCAATATGCTAAGGGGTCCTAGATCAGGGGTGTCAAACTTGCAGCCCGTGGGCCAGATACATCACATGCTGGCCCCTCCCCCATCCAGTTTAGCGAAGGGGGGAAAAGTCCTGATACATCACATGATGCCATTGTGATGATGCAAGTTTGACACCCATGGCCTAGATTAATCAGAAATAAAATATCTCCCAGTTGCTTCTTATGGAGCTGCTGCTGGGCAACCTCAGAAGCACAGTACTTCTGGAGAGTCAATTGCTTCCTGTTCTGCTCTGGTGGTAGCTATATAAACTAAAGGGAAAAAGCTGAACCAGAACTTCCAGAGCATAACATCCATAAGAGCTTGGATAGAGTTCTTGAACTAGAATATGCATAATAGCATGAAGACTCGGGAACTGATATAATTTTGGACAGTTTGGAAATATTCCCTAGTTTGATTTAGATTCAGGTTACTGGAAAGTATGAATTTCAGAATCCAAACTTCTGTTGCTTTCCTAGTAGTAGACCAGACTGCAAGAAGAAGACATAATTATTAAAGACAGATATAGATTCAGTTTAGCAGTCTTCAGTAGTTAGGATGGGATTTTGCATTGTATATACAGTATAATTTCAATATTCATAATCCTGTATGGAGGACTTGGATAGGAATGGAGATTTACTGAAAATTTACTAAAGGATTTGGCATAGTTTTGTTTAATGATTACACCTTTTCATTTACATGTAAATTTATTCTTTAGATTTAATTGTTTCCAGGTATAACATGATGCACTGTAAGTGAGGAAATTCTCCAAGATAATAGTATAAGAAGTAGTCATTTTGCTCTGTATATTTCTTATGGACGTGTGAAATTTGCTGATGAAGTAGAAGTTCCTGGATAGAGGTTTTAAAAAGACAGCACGTGTAGATTATTTATGTTAAACTTTATGATGAACAGGCTAATCCAGAACATTTTTTAGAAATTTCTAGTGCTTGTTGTGGTAACTGCAGCTAATGTAGCTATACTTACATACAAACCTATAAATAAATGTTGAAATTGGTTCCACAATAGATTGCAAAGGGTATTAAAATTATTTTGGAATGCAAGGCTGCATTTAGAAAATGTAAGCAGATGTTCTCAGGTGATGCTGTCCTAGAATATAAACGTTTTAACAGTATAAGTAAGAGAACTGCTAGAACAGCTAAAAGGAATAGTTGGAGGCAATTTTCGGGACATTTATAGACATTTGTAGCTTTGGTATAGAGATAGATAAGGGATTGGAATGGAATTAGATATGGAAGAAATATTCCTTTATTGGTACTAGAAGATTATTCTCTATGCACATCTAATGTGAATAAAGATGGGACTTTGGCAGAAGCTTTCATGAGAATTAGCAGGCCAGAAAATTGGTTAGAAATTTTGGCAATGACAGTTCTCATTTTCAGGTTTACATGGTGATCTTCAACATGGCAGGTTACTGAGAAGGAAGATGATTTGAATGTGGATTTCCCTGTTTGGAAACTGGAAAAATGTTTAGGAAATTCTAAAAGTAGCTGGATAAGAAAATTCTATGGAATCAGTCTGGAGATTGTATCGTGAGCTTATATGAATTGGATTTGGTTGAAATGCTAAGGAGATGATCTAAAGATTTAATAAAACACTGCTGTGGTTCATAATATAAGTCTGGTAAAGTTTTCTCAAGTTCATCTGCTTATGTGCTAATAGTTCAATTCATGTATTTAGTATGCAGTGAAACAATTGATAAATAATAGGTTGATTTTATCTTTAGTATTGTTGACTCTGGTGCAAAGTATGGTCAACAGACAATGGATCCTATTATTTAACTGGAAATTGAAATTCGGAAAAGGTTAGGGGAGGTAACATTTTCTAATAGCACATGATATGGAAGATTAGTTTAGTTTATAAATTAAGTTGGGTGTATGGAAAAGAATATTACAGTAATTTCAGAATAATTGAATAGAAAGAACACTGCAAGTTTCAGTATGTAATGCATGAACTCAGCCACAATTTAGTTAGTCCTGCCTTCTTTAATATAATAATAAATTATTTGCCTTGAATTTCTGCCAGGTTGGGGGTAAGTAAATCTACATGTAGATGATTGTGCTATATGGATTAGATGCAGCTCCTGTCTGCATTTTTTCCAGAATCTCAACATTTTTTAAATATTTGTGGCAACCAAAACTGGATGCAATATTCCAAGTGTAGTCTTACCAAGGCATTATAAAGTGATACTAACACTTCACATGATTTTGATTCCCTGCTAATTCAGACTAGGATTGCATTAGCTTTTTGACCACTGCGGCACACTGCCGGCTCATACACTGCTCAAAAAAATAAAGGGAACACTTAAACAACACAATGTAACTCCAAGTCAATCACACTTCTGTGAAATCAAACTGTCCACTTAGATAGCAACACTGATTGACAATCAATTTCACATGCTGTTGTGCAAATGGAATAGACAACAGGTGGAAAGCAGAGGCGGTTAGCAAGACATCCCCAATAAAGGAGTGGTTCTGCAGGTGGTGACCACAGACCACTTCTCAGTTCCTATGCTTTCTGGCTGATGGTTTGGTCACTTTTGAATGCTGGCAGTGCTTTCACTCTAGTGATAGCATGAGACGGAGTCTACAACCCACACAAGTGGCTCAGATAGTGCAGCTCATCCAGGATGGCACATCAATGCGAGCTGTGGCAAGAAGGTTTGCTGTGTCTGTCAGCGTAGTGTCCAGAGCATGGAGGCGCTACCAGGAGACAGGCCAGTACATTAGGAGACACGGAGGAGGCCGTAGGAGGGCAACAACCCAGCATCAGGACCGCTACCTCCACCTTTGTGCAAGGAGGGACAGGAGGAGCACTGCCAGAGCCCTGCAAAATGACCTCCAGTGGGCCACAAATGTGCATGTGGCTGCTCAAACGGTCAGAAACAGACTCCATGAGGGTGGTATGAGGGCCCAACGTCCACAGGTGGGGGTTGTGTTTACAGCCCAACACTATGCAGGACATTTGGCATTTGCCAGAGAACACCAAGATTGGCAAATTTGCCACTGGTGCCCTGTGCTCTTCACAGATGAAAGCAGGTTCACACTGAGCACATGTGACAGACATGACAGGGTATGGAGACGCCATGGAGAACATTCTGCTGCCTGCAACATCCTCCAGCATGACCAGTTTGGCAGTGGGTCAGTAATGGTATGGGGTAGCATTTCTTTAGGGGGTCGCACAGTCCTCCATGTGCTTGCCAGAGGTAGCCTGACTGCCATTAGGCACCGAGATGAGATCCTCAGACCCCTTGTGAGACCCGATGCTGGTGCGGTTGGCCCTGGGTTCCTCCTAATGCAAGACAATGCTAGACCTCATGTAGCTGGAGTGTGTCAGCAGTTCCTGCAAGACTAAGGCACTGATGCTATGGACTGGCCCGCCCATTCCCCAGACCTGAATCCAATTGAGCACATCTGGGACATCATGTCTCTCTCCATCCACCAACGCCACGTTGTACCACAGACTGTCCAGGAGTTGGGAGATGCTTTAGTCCAAGTATGGGAGGAGATCGCTCAGGAGACCATCCGCCACCTCATCAGGAGAATGCCCAGGCATTGTAGGGAGGTCATACAGGCACGTGGAGGCCACACACACTACTGAGCCTCATTTTGTCTTGTTTTAAGGACATTACATCAAAGTTGCATCAGCCTGTAATGTTTTTTTCCACTTTAATTTTGAGTGTAATTCCAAATCCAGACCTTCATGGGTTGCTAAATTTGATTTCCATTGATAATTTTTGTGTGATTTTGTTGTCAACACATTCAACTATGTAATGAACAAAGTATTTAATAAGAACATTTCATTCATTCAGATCTAGGATGTCTTATTTTTGTGTTCCCTTTATTTTTTTGAGCAGTGTATTTAAATGGTTGTCTGCTGGGACTCCTAGATCCCTCTTGCAGTTCCTGCTATAGAGCCAGGTTCCACCAATTCTTCACCTATATATTTGGGTTTTCTTACCTAAATATAAAACATTACTTTTCTCTACATTGAATGTCATTTTGTTAGATAGGGCCCCAGTGTTCAAGACTGATGAGATCCTTCTAGATCTTGAGCCTATCTTCTTGGGTGTTGGCTATTCCTGCCAGCTTAGTGTCATTTGCAAATTTGATGAGTTCCCTTTCTATTCCCTCATCTAAATATTTTATGCAGATATTGAAGAGTACTTGTAGATGTAATTTCATTAAGGACTACACTTTGAGTGTGGTTTGTCAGCCAGTTCTAAATAAATCACATGGTAATGCTGTCTATCCCTCATTTTTATAACTTATTAAGAAGTAGGTTATGGTCTATTTTGTCAACGCCTTACTAAAATCCAGGTATACTGTACCCACAGCATTTCGCTAATCCACTAAATTAGTCATTTTGTCAAGGAATGAAATAAGATTTGTTTGGCATGATCTGTTTTTGACAATTCCATGTTGGCTTCTGGTTATAATTTCATTTGGTTCTAGGTGTTTGCAGATCTGTGGCTTGGTGATCTTTTCAAGGATCTTCCCAGGCATTGATGTCAGGCTGATTGGTTTTTAGTTTCCTGGATCCATTTGTCAATGTTTTGAAGATGGGAACTATGTCAGCTCTTTTCCAGTTGTCTGCTAGTTCCCTGGTGCTCCAGAATGTTTGAAAGATATCACATCTGCCAGCTCCTTCAGAACAGTGGGAAGTAATTCATCTGATCTTGGTTATTTGAACTGGGCTAGAGTGGATAGGTGTTCTCTTACTATTTTTTTGCTATTTTATTTTTTATTCCTAATCTGTCTTTTACGGTTCTGTTTTTTGGTAAGTTGGGCTATTTTCCCCTTTTGACTGAAAATAGATACATTCTGTTTCAACAGGAAATTAGAGATGAAAAACAGAGACAATGGGTGTTGGACATTTTCAGAAAGTTTATTATTTTTGTCCTGGTTTGGCTGTCCGGCTCAGATGAAATAGGTTAGTATTTTCTGACTCTTGTTGTACCATTAAGCAATAGGGAAAAATCTCTTTAGAACCAGAAAGGATATAATTGAACTATGAGAAGTTTGTGGACTAGAAGAAACAATTAATCATATTGTTTGAGATGATTTACATTATGATAATTTCCTCTTACTAAGATATTCTGTCTAGTGTTCAAGATCATCAATTTTAAAGGCTGCTTTATAGGTCTTGTATATATTTTTATTGATCTTTGGGATTTGTTATTTTTGGGGATTAATTGAATTTACAGGTTCTTTCAGTAGGAAGTGATAGAAAAGCTTATTATCCTATTCCCAAGTAAGAGAAGAAAGATGTCTGTGACTTGATAAGCATTTCATACTGGCCATCTGTCCCACTACTAGCTTACACAGAGAGACACAGCACACTAAGTTTGAATTTAATAATCTCACAGTAAACTGAATTTATGTTAACATGATTATGTCAAAAGTATAGGGAAAATGGTAAAAGATCTCACAAGAGGAGAAAGACCTTGAAGCAAAATTGTCACAGCAGTAAAAGATGGGAAGATATATAACTCTCTGGAAGATATACACTTTGAATATTAAAATTTTACTTGAATGTATATAATAAATCTAAGAACTTATCTAATGAAGACACAGAAACATTTTAACTAAAATAGACCTGCTGTTAGATTTTTCACAACAGTTAATATTTGTCCCCTTGACCATGAATTATATAAAAAATGATTCTGAATGTGAATAACAGTACTAGATTCAATGGCATTTCTGTGAAATGGCATAAAGCATTTGTTTACTGAATATTCTTGGTCTTAGATTTTTTCAGATTATATAATGAAATGCTTGAAAATGGAATTTATCCTCTTCACTTAGTATATCATTTACCATAGTTAAATGGTAAACTGTGATTTAAATGGTTCAACATTTACTCCAACATGTAGTAAAATAATTAATTAAATAGTAATTATTGACCTATTTCAGTGGATAATGTAATCAGCTGGTGGTAGATTTGATATCTCAACAAATAAATAGCTAAGAAGATTAACATAGGGTTGGGCAGGGTAGAGTAAGATAACATAAGGTAAGGTAAAGGATAAGATAGAAAGATAAAGATGAGAAACATAAAGATGAGAAAGATAAAGATTCCACTGCCAATTAAATTTTCAGACAATATTAGCTTAGTGAAATATGATTTTTCTAAATAATTTATAATATGAGTCCAGATTCTCCAGGGGTGTCAAACTCACATCCTCATGGCAGCATCACATGATGTATCAGGACTTTTTCCCCCTTCACTAAACCGGGCGTGGGTATGGCCAGCACATGACACATCCGGCCCACGGGCCAGGAATTTGACAGCCCTGCTCTACGATCACCAAAAATCCAAAGTGAAGGTTAATGGTGTTTTTGTTCTGCACTTTGAACTGTACAAATGGTCATGAAACAAGTACAAAGGTATTAAACAAAAATGGCCTGTATCCTTTTTGCTCTTTTATTTTGGTCTAGAATTCTTGACATTATTGTAATATCCATTGATTTCTGCACAATTTTCTAGAATCTGTATTAATATTCTATGGTGATGACATTTTGTTGTTTAACTCTGAAACTTCATTTAAGGGCTTTGATGCTTTTGATAATGCCTTTGGTCAAATTGCAGGACATTCTGTTAATTAATTGGAATTGACACTGATTGATAATGACTTTTAAGTGATTATCATTTTTGTATATGTATTAATGTGAATTTATCTACCATTTAGGAATTCTAATTTTAAGTGATATCTCTATACTGAATATGGCTAAACGGAGCTGGACATTCTCAGATGGAGGTCATTAAATCTTGTATATTAAATCTTGCATCTTCAAATGAATTTAATTCCAAGATATTTTATATTTTGCATGGAATTCCTATCCACAAAATATTTTCAAAATTCAGTACACTGTTTGACACATCTCTATGGGTTCCTTTAGTTCCACAAATACCTTTGAAAAAGATGCACTTGGTGTTTTTTTTTAATAAATTTTATTTATTTTACAATTAAAACAAACCAACAACACATACATAAATGAAAGAGAGAAAAAGAAGGAAGAAGAAAATAGAAAGAAAAAAATAGAAAACAATTAAAAACATTCTCATCTTCAACAGTTTGTAAGACCTCTTTTTTATCCTTATTTTATGCCATATACACATACCTAATCCTTACATATATCTGTGTATCACTACTATGGATTTATCCTATCCTCTTTTGCCTTTTAGTGTGAAGTCTATCTTTGGTCTATCCATTTGTACCAGCAGTTCCAGCTGTTGTAGTATATTGAAGTGTCTTTATTTTTTAATGCCAAAGTTAATTTGTCCATTTCTGCACAATTTGAAATTTTTTGAATAATCATCTCCTCTGATGGAACATGAGGCTGCTTCCAACATGGTGCAAAAGCCAATCTGGCCACTGTCAAAATGTGTATTATTATATATTTCACTTTTTTTTTATATTTGTTTATCAAAGATCCCTAACAGAAAGGACTCTGGTTTGAATTCGATCTGTTCTCTTGTCATTTCTTCCAGCCAATTTCTAATTTTCTGCCAATATTTTTGAGCTTCTGTACAGGACCACCACATATGGAAAAAAGTTCCCTCTTTTCTTTTGCATTGCCAGCAATTCGGGCTCATATTGGGGTGCATCTTCACTAATCTCGAAGGAGGAAGGTGCCATCTATAAAACATTTTATAGGCATTTTCTTTGTATGCTACCGTTTTGTAATTTTATTATTTCTACCCCAGACCTTTTCCCATTCTGTTATGGTGATGCTACGTCCTATATTCCTACTCCAGGCAAAAGATGCACTTGTTACTTTAAAGATAATTTTCTAAATCTTGAATTACAGATAGTCCTTGACTTACAACCATTTGTTTTGTGGCCATTTGAAGTTACAATGTTGCACTGAAAGAAGTAACTTATGACCTGTTTTCACGCTTATGACCATTGCAGCATCCCCATGGTCAGGTGATTATAATTCAGGCACTTGGCAACTGGCATGTATTTATGACAGCTGCATTGTCTCAAGGTGTGATGACCTGAGGCTGGGCACGGAAGCAACACAGCCGGAATGAAGGCTTAACTCCCCTTTATTGCTCCAAATTTCCCCCTCCAAAGTCCCACTGTTCACTGCAAGTCCAGGAGCCGAGCTCTAAACACGCACCTCCAATAGCTCCTGGGTTCTATTAGTTCAGAGGAGCAACACAGTTCTGAGAGCAGCCAGAGTTCAGGGAATTCGAATTCCAGGAAGTCCTCATCACAGGAAGAGTTCACTGGCACTGCAGCACAACCTGGAGCAGAACTGTGCCACTGCGAACTCGTGCATAGCCAGGCCAGCAAGCAAGGCAGGGAAAACAGAGTCCAGTAAAGTATCCAGACATTGGTAACAGCATGTGAGACTGGAAAAAAGCATTTGTTCCCAACAAGCGCCCCTCCCAATGGTGTCTCTTTAAATCTCATTAAATTTCATTCCCCAGGTGAGCCTTCTGAAGAAAGATGGGGTGCCTTCCTCCCAAGTCATCAGGTCGCCCTGTGCTGATCCTGCCTCCTCTCCATTCTCCATGCTCGGGGATTGGGAGAGAGACAATTGCTCATTACCGGAGTTCTGTTGCTCCTCTACTCTGCTGCTCCACTGCCTGCCCTTTCTTCTCCCCTCGCTTCGTCATTCTCTGCCCTTTTTCCTTTGCTGGTGATCTTTCCCAGGCCCGAGGGACCTGGGACTGCCTTGTCATGCTTCTCTGATCATTCCTGTCAGCCCTAGCTCCATCTCGTCCTCCTCCTCCTCTAACCCAAACTCTGGTGGGATTCAAATTTTTTTACTACTGGTTCTGTGGGCATGGCTTGGTGGGCATGGCGGGGGAAGAGTACTACAAAATCCCCATTCCCACCCTACTCCTGAGGGAAGTTTACTGCAAAATCCCATTCCCTCTCCACCCCACTAACCTGATTTCCAGTTCTGTTCTCCTGTGCAGGGCAACAAAAGAAGCCCCAGCCGATCAGCAGAGGCAGAGAATAGATGGGGGTGGGGCCAATCAGACCTTATATTTGCCAATTCTCCAAACTACTCAAAATTTCTGCTACTGGTTCTCAGAACTGATCAGAACCTGCTGAATGCCACCTCACAGGGTCATATGATCACCAGGTCATGTGACCAACCTTCCCAGCCAGTTTCTGACAAGCAAAGTCAATGGGAAAAGCAAGGTTCACTTAATGACTGCATGAGTTGTTTAACAATTGTGGCAAAAAAGATTGTAAAATGGCAACTCACTTAACACCTGCTTTGCTTAGCAACAGAAATTTTGGCCTCAGTTTCTTATACTAAATTCATGCTATGATGTAATTCAAGAAATCTTGTTTGCATTTGGTTTAATTTCTTTTGTGAATATACAATATACCGTACTACAGGATGTTTTTTCTGTGATTCACTCACCTCCAAAATATTGTTATGCCTTAAGTGAATTTTAAATCTGTATGTTATATATTATTGTCCTTTAGAACGTTTTAACTCCACACTGGATATTTTATGTAGCTACTCAATGCAGCCTTTGGCAATATATATAACTATAACGTCAGGTATGTTTACAATACCATAGAGTAACTACAAATGAATTGACATAAGAGTACAAAATCCATGTATCCAGGAAACAAAATTAATTATGAACAGTCTGTTCCAAACCACCAAAATGAGCCATCAATAGAATCTATATTTTACGTTTACCTCTCCTTCAGGTTAGCATCTTCGGGAATTATATTAATAGGAGTGGGTACAGTATGTTTGAAAAAAACAACAACTGGTGTTTTAAGCTGTCACTGATTGAGGACCCTTAATTCAGATTTGCTTTATGTATTATTTTAAATGAAATACATTTTCCCACCATTTAGTTTTTCTTAAATTTATGCTGCTCACACAGAATGTGGATTTCAATTAATTTTTCCTAAGTGACCAGCAAGGTTGAGATACAATGAAATTAACTAACCAAGCTGCTGTCATCAGAAAATTTACTTTGGGAATGTGAGTGTTATGCATAACTGCTCAGATTCAGCTAACAAGTACAAGAAACATATTTGAAATGCAAGCAGGAATAGGCAGGCTGGCCAATTCTGATACGCATTTCTTCCTAGATTAATGCCACTGTTAGAATAGTGAAAATAATTTAAGTTTCAGTATTTGCTGAAGAAGATGTAGATTTTTGTTGAATCCTTTTCAATTCAGAAATGTGACTTCTTTGTTTTTTCCAACTCTCTGTCTAACTTCAGATGAGCCTCAATAACTTCAATTAATTCTCTTGAGAACTCAAAAGCTAGGGACAATCAGATAGGCTTTTGTTATTGGCAAACATCAATAGCACTCATGCACAATGAGATGGATCAAAAGAGAGCCCTCTTCATGTCTTAGTGGATTATTTTATCCTTCCTGCAGGAATGTTACACAACAGAAATAAACTAAATCTCAGCTAAGGCCAGCTCCAGGTTTGAACTGGACCTTGGCCCTCTCTTTGTAAATATTGACAGCAGGAGGGTAGTAATCTGTCCTGAGAAATTAGAAGTGGTTTTTTGGGGAATATGAGGAGTTGAAGAAATTTGGATGAATAATAAAGAGCAACTCTTAACCCATGGATATCCAGAGGAATCCATCCAAAATCAAGGCAAAGTCAGAATACACGAGGTAACCATATTTTGAAGCAAAGTTATTCCTGCTACAATATAATTGTCCATTTTTCCTGAGCATTTGTTTTGTATTTTAGTATTAGAATAAAAATACCAATTTAAGAATACATTTGCTATTTTTAGGGTATGTTTTTCATGCCCTTCACATGATTTATCATTAAAAATATATCTTGTTACAAACATAAGGAAAGATGCCTTATACCAAGTCAAAAATTCATACATCTGACTGAGTGTAATATATTCTAACTGGAACTGGAAATGTAGGAGGCCACTAATTAAACTTGGTATATTTTGCCTGTAATGCAGAAGCATTTCCATTTAGCTTCACTTTGGAAATACTAGGGAACCTTTCATAGAGAGCAAAACTGGAATGGAGTAAAGTCCTTTACAGAGTTGATAAAGATAAACGAATATCCTGATTAGATCTGGACACTTTGTGTTGTTCAGAAACAAAAAACACGTTTTTTTCAATAGTTAATATAGCACGATTCTATCAATCATATTGTGACTATGCTGCACAATAGTTCTGAGAGCATCCTATTTGTCCTTATAATTGCAGATTTGTGCCCAGTTACAAACATGCAAAGAGTCTGTTTTGATAAAACAGACCTACTTTTTCTGAGAATTATAATGACTGAGCAACCAAATCTACTAAACTTGAGCAATTAACACGCCAGGTCACTCTTTCTATCCCCAGTGGAAAACCTGGTATACAGATATATCTTTCCATCTGTGATTAATTTCATGGGAAGTATTCCAGGGAAGCTGTTGACTTCCTAAAATAATATATGATATCAAGCATGAACTGTATAAAAGAAAACAAACTGATGGCTCATTTAGATGAGACAGGGCCTCATTTAGTTATTCAAAGGGCAGATCAAATAATTGCTAGCTGCCCTGAAAGCCATTTTAGAGAAAATATAGGACATAAATCTAATCCATCCATCCTATTGGACAGCATTTAGGATTTCCTTCTGTGCTGGCATAACAATAATAATGTTCTCCAGTTTCTCTTCTACTGTTTGCAAATATATCATGGTAATAGATATTATCCATTAGCATCAGTATAAAGTATTTTAAAAATTAGGTTGTACCCAACTTAGGAAAGACATTTTGTTCTGATGCCATAATAAAACAATCCAAGGTAGAGCATCAGAGCAAAGTGATGGAGCACAAATCAAGATAGCTCAAGTTTTCAGTGTACAAACAAGAGAAAACACACACACACACACCTGTAAGTCTATTTCTGTATATAGTATATCTATATCTGTCTATCTATTTCTAAGCAATGGAACAATGGAAAATAATGAATCCTTTCCACAACTAAAGAAGAATGGATGGCAATCCATGGTAATTATTACCCATCACCTAACCTTGGAGTGCAAAGGATCTTCTATTGTTTCCTATGGGGTTTTTAAATCAGAAATATGCCGTCTGAAAGCTCAACACCAATAAGAATAAATATCATACACATACAAAGCTCAGGATATAAATCTAAATTCAAATATTTATTGCATGCTAAACTTTACAATCAGTAAAGTATAAAATATATTATATCTTATAAAACACATTCAGGCAACCAGATCATTCGTGTGTGTGTGTGTGTGTGTGTGTGTGTGTGTGTGTGTGTGTGTATTCCCATTTTTGATGAAATATCATCAGTCTTATAGCAAATAAGAATGGCTCAATAACATATTAAATTACTATGAGTTCCTGCACAAAATCATGCAAAAGATGTGGAAAAGTCCTAATGATATTTGTTACATTGAAGTGCTAGAAGAAAATAGTTTCCAATATTTATTTTTCTTAAAATAAATGAAGAATCTAAAAAGCTAGATAAATTCACACTGAAATGCTTGTCAGTGAAGTAAGAATCTTAATCCTTCCTGCCTCTTAATGTTTTACTTTCTAATGTCCCACTTTTGTCCCAGAAGTGGGAAAAATCTACTAACATAAGAATTCAGGTGAGAGTAAAAATAAGAGTCTTACAAGAGCAGTGTGCATGTTTCCAATATTTGAGGCTGTTTTTCTTTCACATAAGGAAAGGCAGAAGCTTTAATTGCAATTTTTTCACATTGTAACACACTGAGTTAAGATTCCTGCACAAAATGAGAACATAGCAATTTCATCCCTGTCCCATAGGATGATTCATTATATACCTGTATCCTCTCTTTATACAAGACCTTATTTTAAATTGTAAGATTTTCCTCAGAAAGGTCATGATGTACATAGGAACTTTAATTTTCTTTGTAATGAAGAAGGAGAAGTAAAATTATTTAATGTTGGAATCATATTTTAGCAAGATTTCTTATTGATTGGTTGTATTCTGGTCTTATTATCTAATTTACTAACTCTACGTTTGGTAAAAGCAAAGATATATAAATATATACATTCCATCCATGATTGTGAAATATAGATACAAATAATGTGACACTGAAATTTATACTTAAGAAGTAGGGCACTTCATTGCAATCAATTTTTCATTATGTTGTTGAGATCAATACCTACAAATAAGATATAAAAACTGTATTATTGATGTGGCATACGTCTGTATAAAATGTTCAATTTTCTATAGCTTTTCACTTGTGGAAAATTGTATTATACAATTTTCAGCATTATACACATTGGTCTGAAGAGAATGCTTATTAAAATCAATGTAGTGTAAGTCACACTCAGGCATATTTTATAAAATAGAGATCAGAAGGTTTACAGCAAGGAGAGGTTGGTGCTAAAGCTATTGTTGGGCATTTCAAATTTACTTATTTGTGGAGAAGGCTAAATTCTATTTTGTTCTGATTCTATCTACTGTATGGAAGACAAAACTGGGCTCCTTGTTCTAGCATGGTATTGGCAGCCCATCTAAAAAATAACCTGGTTGGCCCCCAAGCTTTTGGGCACCAGGAACTGGTTCCATGGAGAAAGTTTTTTTCCCGCAGACTGGAGGGGGTGTGGTTTCATGTGTTGCCTGCCTTCTGTGGATGGGGCTTCATTTGTTTGCACGGCCCAGTTTCTGGCATGCCGTGGCCGAGGGTTGGGGACTCGTGGGTTGGGGACTCCTGCGTTGGGGACTCCTGCTCTAGGCATACTGCACAGTTGGGAACATTTCACTGAATCAAGAGGCATTGTACCAGGTAGAAAAATAAAGGTAAATGTTAAAATCGGATTGTTCCATTATTACCCAAGATTTCAGGCTTTTGATGTAAAAGAGCCAGACACATGCATTCTGACCTCATGCAAATCCTACTTACCCTCTCTAGAGTGGAAAGCCACAACAATACTGCATATATATATATATATATATATATATATATATATATATATATATATATGAATGAAACTCAGGGACAGGACTATGATTTGTATGACTGGGAGCTGTGTACAAAATTCCTGATTTGATTAACACTTCTGCAACGCCTCATGTATGCAACAGGTTCTTGAAAGCCAATGATGTAGGTGGAGGAATAATGACAGGGGTGGGATTCTACCAGTTCGCACCTATTCGCTAGAACCGGTTGTTAACATTCTAAGCAGTTCGGAGAACTGGTTGTTAGAAGAAATTACTGGCCTAATCCTGTAAGGAAGGCAGGAAGGAAACATTCTGGTGTTGCTTACAGAAACTGTTTCTCCGTTAACCCTTATTACATTCTTGGCAGGACTAGACTTCCTGTCTCAGGAGCTTCTCTGGAGTTTTTTCCCCTCCTTTGCTGGTTTTTTGCTTGTGGGGAATGACCATTGAAAAAAGTGACTTATGACCATTTTTCACACTTACAGCTGTTGCAGCATCCCCACAATCACAAGAGGCCAGGCGAGGAGATGTATGCCTCAATGTGAGTGATGTTGTGTTGGCCACACCCAGCCAGTCACATGACCACCAAGCCATGCCCACCCAGTCACATGACCACCAAGCCACGCCCACCAACTACGCCCACAGAACCGGTTGTTAAAAAATTTGAATCCTACCCCTGAATAATGAGCTGATATAAAAGGAAGATTTAATAGAACTATAGACATAAAATAGTGAATCAGAAAATAATTATTCCTCGCTCAACACGGCCAGTCAATGCTCCTTCACATAAACCAGAAAGACATGATGTTTCCCACATCTAGGTAAGTCATTTAGGGAGAGGTACATTAGATAAAACCTTCCAAGCTTAGGCAACCATCTGTTCAGCAGTGGGATCCTACCTGTTCCACTGCCTTTTCGGTGATCGCACGCATGCACCTAACGCACAAGCACAGCTTTCCACACACCAGCTGAGGCCTGCAGCACCAATCAGCTGAGAGGAAGAGAAAAGTGCAGGAGTAGATGGGATCCTGTGCTTTTCTCTTCTTTCTTCTCTCAGCTGATGTAGGAGGCTTTTTTTTTTTTTACTACCAGTTTACGAACCAGTAGCATACCACCACTGTATCTGTTCCTACAATGTGTGGTAAATCTTGTAATAATTATTTATCTGTTTATTTATTTATACCTTGCTCTTTTCCCAAAATTTACACTTAAATTCTTTGTTTGGCAGGAGTCCACTTTGGTTTTTGTGTTTTGTTTGCCTTCTTCCCCCAAAGTTTTGGTTCAGTTATCTGAAAATAACTGTTATTTGGCATCAGGTTCTAGCTAGCACTTGCTTTCATTTCCATACAGAGGTAGTCCTTGACTTACATTAGTTCATTTAGTGACTGTTCAAAGTTATAACATCACTAAAAATGATTTATGACCATTTTTCACACTTACGACCATTGCAGCATCCCCATTATCACATGATCAAAATTCAGACAGTTGCAGTGTCCCGCGATCATGTGATCACCTTTTGCAATCTTCTGACAAGCAAAGTGAATGGGAAAACCAGGTTCACTTAACAACCATGTTACTAATTTAACAACTGCAATGATTCACTTAACATATGTGGCAAAAAAGGTTGTAAAATGAGGCAAATATCACTTAACAAATGTCCTGCTTAACAACATAAATTTGAAGCTCAGTTGCAGTCATTGGCCAAGGAATACCTGTACTTGTGGCTGTTTACCTCATTTTTGCATGGTCAAGTATGTATTTGTATAACACCAAAGACATAAGCTTTGGGTGGATATATATATATACAGTATGTATATATATGTATGGTATTCAGCTTTGTTCAGGTATTTTCCCACGTCATTATAGTTGTGCTTTAAAAGTTGTAGCAACATTTTGGCAGAATCTCATCTGCCATCATCAGGCTTCTGTATTGTGTTCCTCTGTGAGTCAGACTTTCACAGCCGTTTCTGTTTTAAATTTGGTGCTAGCCATCTGCTGTGCCAGAATGGTTTTTTCTTCATCCTGATTGGTTGGGAGTCTTGGTCTGTGTTTATTGGTCTTGGAGTTTGCTGTGTTCTGCTTGATTGGTGTTTCTAATATCTTCTGTCTGTTTTGTGGCTTTTTTTTGTCTTGATTGGCTGGCAACATCGTGCTTCCTGTATTGGAGGCTTTTAGTGCAGCTTGGCTCTGAGTAAACAGACGGCAATCATTTGTTAGGAAGCTAGGTTTCATCTGGGTGCCTGGTTGGAGTGTGTTTGAGCTGGAGGTATCGGGGGGTCTGTTTGTGCCCAGGTGTTTGGCTGGCTTGTGGTGTGGATATTTTTTTTGTTTGAGAGTGCAGGCTTCCAGATAATTGACAGTCTGGTGGAGTCATCTCTTCTATTCATGCTTTCAGGTCTTTTTTCAATCTCTATGGCTTCTCTGATAATTCTGTAGCTGGGGTTTTCTATAGTGGCTAGGGTTTTGGTGCCATTGAAGTCGATGCTATGGCCTGTGGCTTTCATGTGTTGGACTAGTGAGGAAGTGTGTTCCAGCTTTTTTACTGCATTTTTGTGTTCTTCTAGGTGGGTACTTATTCTTCTATTGGTCTGTCCAATGTATGTGGCAGGGCATGATGCACAGGGGACTTCATATATGCCTTGGTTTTCCAGGTCAATTTTATCTTTGGGGTTTCTTAGGATGGCTGCTATTTTTCTGTCTGTTTTGAAGGCAGTCTTGATGTGATGCCTGTGTAGTATCTTACTGATTTTGTCTGTAGTACCTCTTATGTAGGGCAGGACAGCTGTTCCATAGGTCTGTTCATCTTCTAGGTCTCCATTATGTCTCAGTGTGTTTTTGTGGATCAGGCCTGTGATTTTGCTTTTGTGGAAGCCGTTGGCTGTCAGTAATTTAGTCAGGGTGCACAGTTCAGTCTTTATGTGTGTCTTGTCTGCCAGGTGTTTGGTTCTGGCAATTAGTGTTTTGGCCATGGAGAGGAGAGAGAGAGAGAGAGAGAGAGAGAGAGAGAGAGATATGGGCGGGCTGACGGGCAGGTTGACACACAGACAGGCAGACAATCAGTAGGAACCATTCCAAACATGTTCATGCTAAATATTCATGCTAAATATTTACCTGAATGCAGAAGAGCCAGTCTGGTCTAGTGGTTAAGATTATAGACTAAAAAGTGAGAGATTGGGAGTTCTGATTTAGCCATGAAAGCTAGCTGGGTGACCTTGGGCCATTCACAGTGATGAAATTCAGCTTTTTGAGGTTTATATTTGTTCCCAACTCTTACAGGTTTTTTTAATCATGTTTAAAATAACAGTTCACTGGAGTCAACCTAGTATTATTGTTATTGAATAGCAAATATAAGGTGATTTTTTAATAAAAAAAAGGCAGTGGAGAAAAAGCTCTCATTGTTTGACTTCTAATCTGAAGTTCCTTTTTGCATGATTTACCATGCTAGTTAATTCATTAAGCAATGGATTTGGAGTTCAGATCTAGGAAATGAGAGAAGCCAAATTTCCAATCATTTATGTAGCAAAAATAGCTAATAATAACTTTATTCCTAACAATTACTTATCCCAAATGACAACAACAAAGTATTGTCAGGTTTTAATTTTGGCTCAGCTCAATGCCTTGCTATCTTGTGTCATTTCTCCTTGCATCACATATTTTAAAATGATGAATCATGAGCTTTTACATTTTCTGTTTTACAAAGATTCCCATGCAATAGTGCTTTTGCCTTTGCATTTCTTTTGCATTGCTTGGAAGAAACAGGACTTTTAAAAAGGTATGGTGTGTATGTTTCTATATTTGCCATGTTATGTTAATCTTGATGCTTGATCTTTGGCTATAACAAAGCTTTGTTTTGTCTTGTCTTGTCATTTTATAAAAGGGCAAGTCCTCTGCCCTTGGCAGACATTTTCTTTGAATATCCAGAACATGCTCTCAAAATGTCAAAAATGGCTGCTGGAATCAAATGAAACACAATCAGGTATAACAGAATTAAGAAATGGATCTTAAATATATAGAATATTAAATGCAACATTTGTTTCTGAAATCATATTAAGTCTTCTTTTTTAGTGCCTTAGCAAGATGTGGATTATTTTAAAAATGTCAGATGGTAGGAGTGGAAAAATCTCTGCCTATGATCCCTGAAATCTGATGATTTGGGGGTTAAAGTGAGAGACTGGATAGATGTGATACTGGTGCTCTGAAGCTGCATGATTTGTTATAAGAAAAACTGTAAACATAAACTTGCATCCGATTTCAGTAAGATTTGCAGCATAATTCTAAAAAAACCTCTGGTTGTTTCACTGGCTTCCTTTGTATTAATATCTATACTTTCAATGCAATAAATATTCTAACTTGCAATAACATTATTGTTATGTCATCTTATTGGTGGGATAACTATAATTTTAATTATTACTGAAGATAAAATGAGGATTTTCTACAGAGAGAAAAAAAAGAGTCTTTTCAAATTATTAACCTATAATGGAGTACTCTGACTATCACACAAGCTATTTATTCTGAAATAATCTCATTGAAAGAAATGGGATTATGTGTGATTGACTTGGTAGCGTTTAGTTGAGAACAATCAATTCAGTCTCTCACGAATTTTAGTAATACAAGCGTGCAGTTTACTTTTTCAACTTGAAGCAATTCTAGGGAAAAAACATTCTGTGGTAAATTGATTGTTAGGAAGATTTAGTAAATGTTCTGAGAAACAAAGAGTGTACTATTCTTTAAAATCAGACTAAGTTATAGCAAAAATGAATAAATATTCAGTGTATTAAACGTTTTTCAAAACTGCACAAGCAATTAAAAACTGTGGCATTTTACTCAACATTTTACATCCAAATCCTTATACACAGTACCAATAAAATTTTCTGAGTGATGTGAAATATTGCAGGACAGTTGTTCAGCATTTGAAATAAAGGAAATTATACAATTGAAGGCAAATTACCTGAAGTTTTCTAAAGATTCCTGACAGGATTTGCTTTTCACTGTGGCTGAGGGAGAAAGGGGGGGGGGGGCATAGCTATTATTTCTAAAATATTCCCACACATCCCTAAGTTTATTTCTCAAAGCAAAGCTACAAAGGATATGACCTCTTTCCTTCTCCTAACCTTTCACACTGTTGAATGACCTTGCACACTGGTGCCAGTCAACACAGCTTGATTTGCTATGGTAAGAATAAGATTATACCTAAGAGCCTATGTCATTTCCAGGTTCAATAGGCACAGATTTAAACCTAGTCCTCCCTTTGACCCAATGGATTCTCTTGAACTATTGCACCTTCTTTGACAATATTTGTGAATGAATGAATTCATGACGATTCAAGGTTATTTTAATGATAATAGCCCTGCCCTGACAAAGAAGAAGGGGAAAGGCTAGTAGTTACTGGCATGGTGCTTCTTCGCCACAGCCGACTTCCTTTTTGACAGATTGACTGTGGAGTGAATTCCTGTTTATGGTCAAAGGCTGAAAGCTGTTGTGTGTCTGCAGCAGCACTGCTGCTACTGATCTGTGAACATGACATGCCTGATAATATTGCATTGCCATAGCAACAACAAACATAGGGCAAAATTCTATTAGCTAGAGTGACTCAGTGAGTCAAACAGATAATGTGATGGGCCTGGCCGGATCCCTGACAAAAGGCTGATGTGAAAGTTGTGATGAATTAACTTTGGTTTCTTATGTCTTTATGTATCTGTTTATGTACCATAAAATGTACTGTGAAATGCATATGCAGTATATAATGTGATAGAGATAGATAGATAGATGATAGATAGATAGATAGATAGATAGATAGATAGATAGATAGATAGATAGATAGATAGATGATACTCAAGAGCATGGTATATTTTAGATTATGTATGAATTATAATGTAATGTGCATAATATATATATTACAGGTAGTCCTCGACTTACAACCACAATTGAGCCCAAAATTTCTACTGTTGAGTGAATCGCTGCACTTGTTAAATTAGTAACATGGTTGTTAAGTGAACCTTGTTTCTCCATTGACTTTGCTTGTCAGAAGGTCATAAAAGATTATCACATGACACTGAGATACAGCAACTGTCATAAATATGAGTCAGTTGCCAAGCATCCAACTTTTGATCACAGGACCATGGGGATGCTGCAATAGTTGTAAGTATGAACAATGGTCATAAGTCATTTTTTTCAATGCCATTGTAACTTTGGTGTATTGTAAATGAACTGTTGTAAATCAAGGACTAGTGTCTATTTAGTATTTCCCTATAGAATTATTTTATGCCACTTAAAGAATAAAGATTTCAAAAATCAGAACCACACCTGGAGTCCTTATTTCTCTGGTATTCAGTCAGTTTGATTTCCTGGTAATTGTATTTTTGTCTGCAACCTAGGCTTACAATGTAAAACACTATATAGCAGTGATGGCGAACCTATGGCATGTGTGCCAGAAGTGGCATGCAGAGCCCTCTCTGTGGGCACATGCACCATCATCCCAGCACTCTTTTGGGTCTCTGCCATGCATACGCGTGCGCTTCCACCAGCCAACTGGTTATCGGGCCTCTGCCATGCATGCACGGAGCACGTGTGCATGTGTGGTGCATGGGGCACATGTGCAGGGTACATTGCATGCCTTGCAGTTTGGGTGCACACGCACACTTTGGGCACTCAGTGCCCAAAAGGTTCACCATCACTGCTGTATAGGATTAAAAATATCAAACATACTGAGGTACGTTCCTCAGTAAATCTGAAAAGTTGTGTTGTACAAGAGTGTACTTTTCTTCACAAGAATTAGGAAGGGTCCAAAGGAGTTATACTCTTTCTTTCTTTATTATATGGTAAAATAAAGTTATATTAACCTTGATTCAAGTTTCCTTTTCTTTTTCTTTTCTTTTTTTGATTTTTTTTTATGACAAAAACAACAAATAAAAACCATCTTTCAATTATACAGTGTGTCATCGGTACATATATCTTGTGTACATAATAATATTTATGTACATTTCTTATTGAATTTACATTCATATTGTCTTCTAATCAATATGCTATATCATATTATATCATTATTACAATATCATTAGGTTTTTTATTTCAATTAGATTCTAGTTTCCTTTTCATTATATTCCAAATTAATATTTTTACTTCACCTCTGCAACTCTATATAATGTATGCTTTTTAAAAAATTTAAATGGACTTTTAAATTTTCTTTCAAAAACCTGGATAACTCTTAAAACAGATACTTTGTATGTTGTCATCCATTGCTCAAAGGTCCACGATTCAATTCCCAGTTTTAAACCCCTTAAAATCAGACATGGATACTTTCCAAGAAGTACTATCCAACATTTATAGCATGAAATTATATGGTGAAAATGCATGGAGGAAAGGTATTTTGATCTCATACCTCTCCAAGTTATAGCCTTTGAACATAATAGGAGAAACAGAAGGAAGTTTGAACTCCTTTAAGGAAAAGTAGAATGAAAAGTAAAAATATATTATAAGGAGAAAATGTCTCAGTTGAACACACCGCTGCTATCCATCTAGTTGTGAAATGGTGGAATTAAATTGTGGCCCATTAGAGCCATGGTGATACTTTGATCAGCAACTTGGAATCTATGGAATTGTAAATAATTTATAGATACTTATCTTCTTTAAATATCTTCACGTCTGTTATTCTTCCAGTTATGCATGATTACACTTTCAGAACAATGTGCCTAAAGAATCTCCATAAGCACTGTGATGCCTTACCCACAGGTTCATGAGCTAAACATACTTTTTGAAGCCAAATGCAATAGTTAACAGATAACAGATAATCAGAGTTGGAAGGGACCTTATAGGTCATCTAGTCCAACCTCCTGCCCAAGCAGGAGACCCTACACCATTTCTGACAAATGGCAGTCCAATCTCTTCTTGAAACTCTCAAGCTCCCACAACTTCTGAGGGTAGGCTGTTCTATTGATTGATTGTTCTCACTGTCAGAAAGTTTCTCCTTATTTTCAGGTTAAATCTCTCCTTGTTCAGTTTCCATCCATTATTCCTTGTCTGGCCTACAGGCGCTTTAGAAAATAGCTTGACCCCTTCCTCTCTGTGGCAGTCCCTCAAATATTGGAAGACTGCTATCATGTCTCCCCTGGTCCTTCTCTTTACTAGACTAGCCATGCCCAGTTCCTGCAACCATTCTTCATATGTTTTAGTCTTCAGTCCCCTAATCAACCTGGTTGCTTTTCTCTGTACTTTTTCTAGAGTCTCAACATCTTTTTTTATAATGTGGTGAACAAAACTGGATGCAGTACTCTAGGTGTGGTCTTATTAAGGCTTTATAGAGTATATCTCACTTGACCTCATTGTAGAAGTCCATATGACAGACAACTAAAAATTGACTGGATTTAATATTTCAAAATTCTGTGCTATGTGCATCTTATCAGTTGCATGGAAAGTAAAATAACAGGGTCAAGAGTTTTGATTTTTGTAAATATGAGTGAAGCAGTGCATATGGAAAGGAATTTTGAACTATTTTTCTATCACATGAAGTAATCTTTAGTAGCCCCTGCAAGGAAGCCGGGACATTTAAATGCATCCGCATCTTTTGCTACATGCTTCTAAGTTCCAGAAAAAAACGTATGGTATAATTTTAATAAGCAGTGTCTTAGTAGTTACAGGAAATTTTAGTACAGTCTACAAAAGCTATTAATTCAGCACAATATATCAGCCAATGCAGATAACTTTGCTTTTTTTCAGCATTATGAAAATGTTATAGACAATATTTTTGAAAAAAAAACCAAATAAATAAATATTAAATACAAATAGAATTTCGTATGGGAGGCAATTTTAAATATTTGATGATATAATTAAGTCCTGATAATGGTCTTTTATTTTCAGATTAAAAATTCATGAGAGGTTTTATCCTCTTCATCTTTATTAGACACTGTTTTCATTGTAATTATTTGTTACATATTTTTATAAACATCTCATGTTAACAGTTTGAAGGAGCAAAAAATCCAATTAATTGTGATGACTGGAGCATATGGCTCTGCTATTAATATATATAAGAACAAGTGGAGAAATGGGAATGGGGCAAAAAAGGGAAAGAAATTTCCATATGGCCTTATCCTTCGACTCCAATCTGCCTCTACATACAGGCTCTGTGATGCCAACCATTTCATATATAATTCCTGCTTCCAATGTTAAAACCCAGTCCTGACTGGGTGACTAAGTTATAATCCAGTATTTACTGAGCACCAACTTGAACAAAGAGGAGCTGAAGAAGCTCTTAAAGAAGAGCTTAAGGACACTCATAGGAAGTTCATGGAACATTTGACATCAATTTTTCCAATCCTCTGGTCCAGAGGTAATATTCAGCAGGTTCTGACAGTTCTAAAGAACTGGTAGCAGAAATTTTGAGTAGTTCAGAGAACCGGCAAATACCACCTCTGACTGGCCCCACCCCCATCTATTCTCTGTCTCCTGAGTCCCAGCTGATTGGCTGGATCTTTTTTTTTGTTGTTGTTGTTGCCTTGCACAGGAGAACGGAGCTGGAAAGCAGGTTAGTGGGGTGGGGAGGGAATGGGATTTTTCAGGAAAATCTTCTGTATGACTCCTACTTTATTTTAGTTTGTTACACAAAATCATGTTAATAGAAACTATATGCTGGTATAGCATTTCTGTAACAATTCCCATTGCAAAAAGGTAAAGCAAAAATCTTCCTTTTGAACATGTTTATATTAATTCTATAATTAATATTAAATTAATTATCACTTCAGTTTAGGGAATAGGAACTTCAACCCTCTTTAGCTGATAAAAAATTCTTTTCAGTTCCTTTTTTACCCTAATGCAAAAATGGTAAGCCTTCATCAAAAGCCTTGCAAATCACATCTATCTTTGGAAAATAAAGAATATCACAATCCAATGTTTTTAAATATCTGGAGATTATCTTTCAATCCTTGATTGCCTGGAGGTAACAATCAAAAGCTGTCACTGATAGGGTGCATAGGACTACTGTTGCAATTCTGTTTTCCTGTTAGCAGAAAGGCAGTAACTATATACAAACTGATATAAATATCTGAAAAGTCAAAGGGATTAATTGTTTGCTTTGTGTTTACAGCTTTGTTTTTATAATCATCCCAAACTTCTGTACATCCTGAATTATCATAGATGTTACAGATTTTCGACACAATTTTAACAAAAAAGTCAACTTCAAATTGTAGAAAGTCTTTAACTCTCAAATCAGATAAGAATAGTTTATATAGAGTCCTTGGTGCCTGACCTTGGCTGTTTGCTTGCAGATTATTACTATTATTCAACCAGCTAACATATAATGTATGTATGGTATTCAGCTTTGTTCGGGTATTTTCCCACGTCATTATAGTTGTGCTTTTAAAGTTGTAGCAACGTTTCGGCAGAATCTCATCTGCCATCATCAGGCTTCTGTATAGTGTTCATACACACACACACACACACACACACAGAGAGAGAGAGAGAGAGAGAGAGAGAGAGAGAGAGAGAGAGAGAGAGAGTTTCTTCTTAAATACATCCAATATTGGAGCACCCATAACTTCTGAAGGCAAGCTGTTCCACTGGGTGATTGGTCTTACTGTCAGGAAATGTATCCTTATTTCTAGGTTGCTTCTCTCTTTGTTCAGTTTCCACCTTGTCTTGCCTTCTGGTGCTTTGGAGAATAGATTGACCCCCTCTTCTTGTGACAGCCCATCAGATATTGGAACACTGCTATCATGTTACCCCTAGTTCTTCTTTTCACTAGACTAGACATCAACAATTCCTGAAACCATTCTTCATCTGTTTTAGTTTTCAGCCCCCCAATCATCTTTGTCACTCTTCTCTGAACTCTTTCCATAGTATCAACATGTTTTTATCAGTGGTAGGGTTAAAAAAAAAATACTACCAGTTCTGTGGGCATGGCTCGGTGGGTATGGATTGGTGGGCATGGCAGGAGAAGGATACTGTAAAATCTCCATTCCCTCCCCACTCCAGGGGAAGGTTCTCTGGTTCTCTGAACTACTCAAAACTTCTACCACTGTCCAGAACTGTCAGAACCTACTGAATACCATCTCTGGTTTTTATATTGTAATGACCATTATTACATAATTACATTATATTACACCATTACCTCCATAAAGCCAGATACAGTAAAATATTTAATGGTATAAGTGTTAGACATATCTATATAAAACATAAAAATCATGAGTATGATAGAATTGAAAAACAAATAGAAACATATATAATAAAATACACATACTGTTATAAAAAGAGATGAATAAATGAGTGTCCAAACTTAGTTTTCAACACTCCATAATGATCAGAGCATGTTCCCTTCTTCCCTGTCCCTTTCCCCAGTTAAGAATAGTGTGGACAGACTTTCATTTTAGCTAATTATTTAATTAATGTATCATTTGTGCTGCACGAGAAAGCATTCTGCCTGGTGAGGTTTAATACTGTGCCATTTGTATTAGTAGATTTAATACTTTAATACTTTGCCATCTATGTTAGCAGAAGGGAGATATAACAACATTCCAATACAAGGGAGATTATGTCTCTGCCAGTTGGGGGATATCAAATCTGTTTCACGTGTCTTATTGTGCTGCCTATTTTACTCAGCTTGGCACTCATATTTAATAACCCTCTTGCTGTTAAACTGCTCTGGCTGAGCTGATGTAGAGAAAACTCAACCTCCTTTGGTCCAATGTGCTTTCACAAATATCCAGAAAGGTAGCCAAGTTATTATAGCCTCAGGGAAGCAACTGGTTAGGCTTTCCAATCATTAAATATTAACCATCAACATATCCCATTTTTTTCATCTATCCTTAGCAAGATTTCATATATTTTTGTCATTTTTTTAAAAAAAACTTGCTAATTGTTCCTCTCCCCCCCCCTTTTACTGTAATTGTTTTCTGTTTTGCTTCTTCCTTTGTAATCCTGCATTTTGTTGACAGCTGGTCTATGACCGTAACAAAGCTCAACTTTATGAAATTATTCTACAAGAAGCTGAAGTGTGACACAAATTAAATTGAACATTGTGCCCTTTCCGCTGCTATGAAATTCACAGGCATAGGTGGCATCTAAGCTCTTCTGGCTTGCAGTCAGAAACAAGTTTTCTTTTTTTAAACATTACAAAGCTTGCCTCATTTTGGACTATGAATCAGACAAACACTTGTGTTAAAGCTACTTCTCCAATGAATGAAATATTTCCTCCTGCTTTAAATCCAAATTTATCCAGTTTGAGGCAGCAACCCTGTAGGCATACGAAGGACATTCCCATAGTATGTTTTATTCAACTGAGACTGTCTTCTGCGGTTTGACCAATTCAAAATTAATTCCAATTTCAGATTATATAGCAAGAAGAGAAACAGAAGGGCTGTGCAAAGTTTCACTTGATAATTGGGTCCATCACTAAACACAATGACATCATAAAACTTGTGGTTGCTCATCATAGGAGTCGGAGCGGAATCCGCGATTGTGCTTGGTTATGCCCCGAGCTCACTTGTTGAAACCAGAACCAACCTGGAGAGGTGGTGAAGAAAGGGGGAATCACTTAGAGGGTCGAGGGAAGTCACAACTCCCCTACCTGACAAGAAAAACCCCTTCAGAAGGCAAGTTAGAGCAGTGGTCTAAAGTGGGCACCACAAAGACGAGGAGCAGTCTGGGAAACTAAGACTGTGCTGGAGCAGAGAAGCAGCAAGCAGAATGTGAACCAGGCAAAATACATGGACTTTAAGGTACCCCAGTATTAAGAAATAAAGGACTATCTTGGAAGAAAGTGTGTAGAGGCGGTGACTAGAGAGAGTGAGAAGGAAATTGTATCTTATAAAATTGGCTTGAATCATTATAACGGATTAATTTGGAGGAGAAAATTTAGAGGAAAATATCTGATTACAAAAGGTGTGGAAATTAAATTGGATAATTATTGGATTTTTGGCACTAAAAAGTCATAAATAAATGCTGGAATTGAATGTGTTGAAAAGAAATAATAGCTAATAATTGAAATTAGCAAACTTAATAAAAGTATAATTAAAAAAAAAGAAAGCAAAAGTAAAGGAAAGAGTGGATTGTGGAAAAGAAACAAGAACACCACCTGATGGTGCAGGAAAAATTTCAGTGACTTTTTAAAAAGTGCTTGGTCTTTCTAATAAACTAGACTTTGGAATTTAAGAGAAAAAAAAGAAACTCCATTATAATAAATTAAAAACCCGGGAAAGTGACATCAGAATACTATAAGGGGAAAGATATTTGAAAATATTGTTCTAGAACCACCCAGTGACTTTGGTAAACAGCTGGAAAAGGACCTGGAACTGAAGGCTTGATCGTTGAAAATAAATATAAAAGACGCTGGTTGAAATAACATACTGAACTTTTGGATTGAATATATCTGTCAAGGAAGATGGGAAAAAGAAAAAAGGAGCAGACATAACGGGGGAATTATTTGTTGAAATAAGATTGGATTTGCAAGATATAAAGGAAATGATGAAAATGAAACTGGAAATGTGTAACAATTTATTACAGAAACTAGAAACGGTGACTCAACTTGCAGAAGAACAAAGAGAACCAGAGTGGGAGGAGTCAAACAAGGAAGAAGCCAGCTCTGAAGATCAAGCTGAGCAATAATCATTTAAGCGGGGGGGGGAAGAAGGAATTAAAATTAAAAATCTGGTCTGATATGTTAACGAAAGGGGGAATGGTTCAGAAAATGAAAAAAGGAAAGGGAAAAAGCAGAAAAGGGAAGTTCAAAAGAAAGACCGAGAGAGGGAGGGAGATAAAGTAAATAATTAGAATGAGAAATGGAGGGGAATAATAATGGGGAAAAGGGGAATTAAGAGAAAGGACCAGAAAATAAAGAGAAACAGGAAGCAAACAAAAATGAATTACATTGTTAGGAGAGTGAGAGATGATGGGTAAAAAAAAGGATAGGGAAGGAGATTCCACAAGGTAATATGTTGTGATATATAAGGATAAGTATTGAAAATAGATAAGATTGTAACTGAAACTATTTTTTTCCTTTATGTCTTTTTTCTTCTTTTTTACTAAAGGATTATTGCTACATTAGATATGGAACTTACTGAAATAAATATGGAAATGGGAATTTATAATAAGAATATTGTATATTAATTGATGATCAGCGATGTATAAAATATGAGAATTATTATGGAAAGATTTATCAGTTGCTATAACTAATTGATTAGATTAATATTTTTGCAATGTATAGATGACTTATAAGGTGATCAAGAAAATGTTATGTGGAATCTGATATAAAATATGTGTATGTGTAATATGCAGTAAATAGGGAAATATTGTTATTAAAGTAGAATGAAGGTGGTTAGCTTGAATTATTAACCAAAGGGGACAAATTTAAGAGTTAATAGAATAAGGATTGATAAAATTGAAAATGTGACAGATAAAGGTAATATGGGAAATGAATATAGAAGTGAGACAAGAATTTTAGATAACACTGTAAAATAAGACATGAGAAGAAGAAAAATGAAATAAGTTATAATATGGACCAAGATTGGATAAAATAAGTTTAAAGAATTTAAGATTAACAAGGAATAATGTGATATGAAATTGAATAAGTAAAATAAACAGGTAACTATGGTCATGTTTGTACTGAGATGTGAATCCTGGAACCACACTGCTTGCCAAATGAGAATTTTTATTTAAAAAATAAAAAAATAGGAGAGGAAATTGAATAATGAAATATCTAGGCATATTTAAATGATATGGTGGTTGGCACTAGGAGAGAGTAGTGAAATGTTGAAAATAAGCAATGAAGGATTATGATTTAATGAGAATATGTATATTAAGAGACATGATTGGTATTATTAATCTTGCTAATACTAAAATGGATGGTGTATTGATGCCACACTGTTTATGTATTGTTGTATGTGTAGATTGAAATAAAAAAACTTGATTATTAAAAAACCTAAACATAATGACATCAGAATGAGGATATGTGAGTCATTATGCCATTGTCCAACTGACATGATTATGTAAATTTTATCATGATGTCTGATGCAAAAGTGTAAGTTGCATCATCTGCATGATGAAACCATTCATTCCACTTCCTAGTGTTCACAGGAAATGTGAACATTTAGAGGATGACATTTAGAGGGTGACTGTCAAAATTTGCACAAGGCTGACAGTCGGACAGAAGAAGCAAGGTTTGGACACTGTGCTCACTGTTTTCAAATTTTGACACTTTCTCCTGTCTCCCAATACAAGTATAAAAAGAAGTGTTTTAACGAAACAAAACTTTAGCTAGACCTTCCCATTTAGTCCACAAATTACAGGGAAAATATGTTTTAAAATAGATTGAATAAGATGGCCCAAAAATTCTTTATAATTTTTCCAACTGTTTCACAGAATTTATAGATTTTTGGTGTTTTTACAGTGTTGCAACTTCAATTCCATATGTGAAAATTGTGAATAAAGGAATGCAATAGCTTTTCTGACATGCATGCTGAATAGGTAACCAGCCAATCAGTTTAATACCTCATTAAAGTCTCTAATTCCAGATCTTTTTGGTGCTAATTACAAATATTTATATCTAGCCTTTCAGAATTACAATCCTTTCTAAGTAGCTTATGAACAATATGAACAATTATAAATAGAAATCCAACAAATATGACTTTAAGGCAAATTTCAGATGCTTTCTATGGCATAATTGATAAAATGCCTTCCTAATTCTCTCTTTGGAGCATTTTTCCATAGGAAACTGGTGGTAACAATTCAGTTGAAAGAACAACCCAACAAATAGGCTTCTACTGCTATTTCTTCTTTCTTCAAGACTTCCACACTTTCAAAAGAGTAACCCTCTCATCACCTATGATCATTTGTTGTCCTGAAATATTTCATTGGAGCCTATCTTTATATGCTTCCATGCCTTTCAGTGACAGAGTAACTATGTTTTTACTTATACCTGTTATCTTGTAAGCAATTGACAAACCAATTAAAATAAAAAAATAAAAACTTCTCAAGTCAAGGAAGAGAAGAAGGAAGCCTAACTCATGAAGGGATCTGCATGTCAAGGTCTATTCTACTGTGAGGTTCTGAAGTTAGCTACTAAGCATTTTGTACTCATGAATCTTCAGTAGTGAATGTTTTCTCAAAAACTATAAATCACAATGTGGCATTCTGTTTAGTTTATATATTTAATCGACTCACATATTTGCATTCTCAAATAATTCAACATTATTTTACAATTATACAATTGAAACTGATCTTATAATGGGTACGTTATGTGTTCATCTTCAGAGTTAACTTTACTTCTTGCAGTCAACATGTAACCACAAAAGTAAAACTAATCTTCAAAGCCTTCTTTTAACTATCCGTTATTGTATTTAACATGACCAAAGTCCACAACAGCTTCCAGTCTCTTATAAACTGATTTAATCCATTGTCTCTAAGTAATGCAGTTAATTTCACTATCTCTGCTAGTTCCATCCATTTTAAAGTCCATTCTTCAATAGTTGGCAACCCTTTTACTTTCCAATGTTTAGCATAAACTTCTTGTTTTGAAAAGGAAAAACATATTGGAAGTCTATTTTTCTGCCCTATCTTTAAATGACCATTTACAAGGAATCAAATTTATATTTGGCTGCAAATATATATATTTGTTTGATGCTGTCTCTCTCTCTCTCTCTATCTGTCTGTCTGTCTCTGTCTCTGTCTCTCTGAAATACCTACCTTTTCTAACACTCAAAAAGTGCTGTGCGTGAAAGGGGATTATTCTAGTAAAGATATAATATTCCATTAAAAGTAATATTCTTGAGGGAAAGTATTAAATGATATGTGTTTCTCTTGCTGAGGCACTGCTTTAACTGATCATACTTCCACTCATATTTTAAGACATACTTGTTGAATATAATTTTATAGAGTAACACAAAATAGATATCATTTTATTTTTGCTCTTAGTAACAAGATAGTTTCAGAGAAGGCAGAAATAAATCCCAAAGCACTTTCATATTGTAGCAATTATTAAGATATACACATGCAGATAGTGGATATAAATATTTTCATCTTGTGCCACATATTGAAACAGAAATTCAAGAAAACTTGGGTTATAAATAGTGAATGTTACAAAAATATATAGATTATTCTTTAACATTTCATACAATTGTCAGTGGGATTTGAACCATGGTGGCATAATGGTTAGAATGCAGTATTGCAGGTTAATTCTGCCAACTGCCAACAAGTTCAACCCTGAACAGCTCAACATTGACTCAGCCTTCTATCCTTCCAAGGTTGGTAAAATGAGGACCCAGATTGTTGGCGGTAATTGACTCTGTAAACTGCGTAAGAGAGGGCTGTAATGCACTGTGAAGCAATAAGTACTATTGCTAATATTATTTGGATGATTCAGAAGACTCAGAAAGTTAGAAGGTGTGATTCCAAACAATGGTGGGTTAGATTTAATTACTATATATTATAATTTTTTGTAGAACAGAACAAAACAGAACAGAACAGAATAGAAAAGAATTCTTTATTGGCCAAGTGTGATTGGACATACGAGGAATTTTTCTTTGGTGCTTATGCTCTCAGTGTACATAAAAAATACATCCATCAAGAATCATAAGATGCAATACTTAATGATAGTTATAGGATACTAGATAAACGATCAAATCATACTAGGATATAAAACAATATAAATCCTAAAGATACAAGCAACAAGATTATAGTCATAAGTGGGAGGAGATAGGTAATAGAAAGGATAAGAAGAAGAATAGTAATACAGTCTTAGTAAATAGTTTGACAGTGTTGTGGGAATTAGTTGTTTAGCAGAGTCATGGCATTCAGGGGAAAACTGTTCTTGTGTCTAGTTGTTCTGGTGTGTAGTGTCCTATAGAGTCGTTCTGAGGATAGAAGTTGAAACAATTTATGTCCAGGATGTGAGGGGTATGTAGATATTTTCACAGCCCTCTTTTTGATTTGTGCAGTATACAGGTCCTCAATGGAAGGCAGGTTGGTAGCAATTGTTTTTTCTGCAGTTGTAATTATCTGTATAAGACTATGTCTGTCTTGTTTGGTTGCAGAGCCAAACCAGACAGTTATAGAGGTACAGATGACAGACTCAGTAATTCCTCTGTAGAACTGAATCAGCAGTTCCTTGGGCAGTTTGAGCTTTCTGAGTTAGCGCAGAAAGAACATTCTTTGTTGTGCTTTTTTGATGATGTTTTTTATGTTAGGTGTCCATTTTAAGTCTTGAGATATGATAGGACCTAGAAACGTAAAGGACTCTACTGCTGATACTGTGTTGTCTAGTATTGTAAGATGTGGTAGTATAAGAGGGTTTCTCCTAAGATCTACCACCATTTCTATAGTTTTGAGTGTGTTTAGGTCAAGATTGTTCTGGTCACACAAGGCTAGTTGTTCAACCTCCCGTCTGTATGCAGATTCATCATTGTCTTGAATGAGACCAATCACTGTTATATCATGTGCAAATTTTAGTACTGTAACAGAGGAATATTTTGAGATGGAGTCAATGGAATATGGAGAGAAGTGGAGAGAGCACACAGCCTGGGGGGGCACTGTGCTAATTGTACAGGTATCTGATGTGGTTTTGCCTAGCTTCACCTGCTGCTTCCTGTCTGTTAGGAAGCTTATGATCCATTTACAAATGCGGTCAGGTAAAACTAACTGATTTAGTTTAGTTAGAATAATATCTGGAATGATGGTATTGAATGCTGAGCTGAAGTCTACAAAGAGGACTCTTGCATAGCTATATCTCTGGAGATTCAAGATGTTGTAGAATGTAGTACAGAGTCGTATTAACAGCATCATTTGTTGATCTATTTGCTCAGTAGGCAAATTGCAAGGGGACTAACAGCAGATCCATGATGGTTTTCAGATGGTCCAACTCTAGTTTTTCAAAGGTTTTCTTAACTACAGATGTTAGAGCAACCAGTCTCAAGTCATTTGGTTCCTTGATGGAGGGTTTCTTCAGTACTAGGATGATAGTAGAGCATTTGAAGCAAGAAGGAACATAACTCTTCTATAGTGATTTATTAAAGAGTCAGGTGAAGCTGGGGGCCAGTTGGTCAGCACAAGCTTTTAAGCAAGTAGGAGTTATCTTGTCTGGCTCCAGTGCTTTTCCTGGCTTTTGTCTGTGAAATAGATCTTGAACCTCATTTTCTGTAATCACTGGAGGTAGTGGGCCCAATGGGATGGAGTCAATTGTAGGAAGCTTGTCTGTGTTGGTGTGCCTGAGATGGAGATTGTGGAGATAGGTGGCAGTAGTTTTCTCCACTGTCACTAAGACGAGATGGCATATACATTTTTCAAATACATTTACAAATTGGATGATTACTAACTCTTGACAGAATCCACCCAGGCACTTTTGATCCATACCTTTCCTGTCAGTACAATTTTTCAAGGTGATTTGTTTACATTGTTGACTGTTGGAAAAATGCTTTTTCTATCTACAGTCTAGAATGGTGTCAGCCATTTGCCATCACAGTGTTTTTCCTGCAGAGGTTTAAAAAATTAGGTCCAAGTCAGATGTTATGTCAGAAATTTCTGATGGCATTTACTGAACAAAGGGATTTTGAAGATCTGGGTGAAACAAATGTTCATCCTTTCAGGCAGAGGTGGGGAACAATGTCCCCTTTTATGACTTGTGGACTTTAACTCCCAGAATTGCTGAGCCAGCCTGGCTCAGAATTTTTATTTTTATTTGATTTGATTTGTCAATTGCTTACAAGATAATAGGTATAAGTATAAACATAGATATGAATACATGGATACATATAAGAAAAAAAAAAGAAACAATAGGACAGGGATGGTAGGCACGTTGGTGCGCTTATGCATGCCCCCTACAGACCTCTTAGGAAAGGGGTGAGGTCAATAGTAGACAGTCTAAGGTTAAAGTTTTTGGGATTTGGGAAGAAACCACAGAGTCAGGTAGAGTATTCCAGACATTGACCACTCTGTTGCTGAAGTCGTATTTCCTGCAATCAAGTTTGGTGCAGTTAACCATGAGTTTGAATTCTGGGAGTTGAAGTCCAAAAGTCATAAAAGGACTATCATTCCTACCTCTGATTTAGGGCATCATGAGTAAAATGGATTTCTGGACTTTGGAGGAAATGGCTGATGATGGCAGCAGAATCAATAGTCAGCGGGTAGACCTGCTCTTCATAATTCCTGTCTGGATAAGGAGAAGGTTTGTCACAAGAGCTTCCTATAGTTGCTCCTCATTAGGGGACTACATGGCAGTTGTCTCTGGTGACTTTAGCTTTCTGGGATATGAGAGAATAAGCACCTTGCTAAAACTGTGACTAGCACCTTTAAAAAGGACATGGGTTTGCATACTTCCTTTTCTAATCACCTTTCGAAATTGCTTGTTAAATACTTTTCAGCTTTTCAGCTACACCATCTCTGACAAATGGCAGTCTAATCTCTTTTTGAAAGTCTCAAGTGATGAAGCTCCACAACTACCAAACGCAAACTGATCCATTGGTTGATTGTTCTCACTGTCAGAAAATTTCTTATTTCTAGGTTGAATCTCCCCTTGTTCAGTTTCCTTCCATTATTCCTTGTCTGGCCTACAGGTGCTTTGGAAAATAGCTTGACCCCTTCCTCTTTGTGGCAGGCCCTCAAATATTGGAACATTGCTATCATGTCTCAACTGGTCCTTCTCTTCACTAGACTAGCTATGCCCAGTTCTTCATATGTTTTAGTATCCAATCTTTATATGTTTTAGTAACCAGGATCCAGTAATGATCCTGGTTGCTCTTCTCTGAGTCTCAACATATTTTTATAGTGTGGTGATCAAAAATGCCCATTATCGTTTTTTACTGTGGGCACACTGGCACACATTGAAAATGAAAATGTTGACTGTTCTCAAAAATCTTCACGTACATAGCCCATATATACACATTATATATATATTTGTTTGTTTTCTGAGGTTCTCGCGGGTATTTGTATGTGGATCTTTGGTTATTCGGGTTTTTCTCCGCGTAAGATTGGAAGTATCTAGGCAACGTTTCAATGAAGTCTCATTCATCATCTTCAGGCTTCTGTCTTCAGCTCTGTGCTTCTCACTCTGAGAAGCACAGAGCTGAAGACAGAAGCCTGAAGATGATGAATGAGACTTCATCGAAACGTGCCTAGATACTCCAATCTTACGGGAGAAAACCCGAATAACAAAAGATATATATATATATATATATATATATATATATATATATATATATATATATATATATATATATATATATATATATATATATATGGCCTTCAGCTTTGTTCGGGTATTTTCCCATGTCATTATAGTTGTGCTTTTAAAGTTGTAGCAACGTTTCAGCAGAATCCCATCTGCCATCATCAGGCTTCTGTATTGTGTCCGTCTGTGAGTCAGACTTTTACAAGTGGTTTCAGATTTAAATTTGGGGCAGCCTATTGCTGTGCCAGAATGGTTTTTTCTTCATCCTGATTGGTTGGGAGTCTTGGTCTGTGTTTATTGGTCTCGGAGTTTGCTGTGTTCTGCTTGATTGGTGTCTCTAATATCTTCTGACTGTTTTTTTGGCTCTTTTTGTATCTTGATTGGCTGGCAGCATTGTGTTACTTTATTGGAAGTCTTTAGTGCAGCTTGGCTTCGGGTAAATGGACGGCTATCATTAGTTAGGAAGCTGGGTTTCATCTGGGTGCCTGGTTGGGATGTGTTTGAGCTGGAGGTATCAGGGGGGATCTGTTTGTGCCCAGGTGTTTGCCTGGCTTGTGGTGTGGAGATTTTTTTGTTTGTGAGTGCAGGCTTCCAAATGATTGACAGCCTGGTGGAATCATCTCTTCTGTTCATGCTTTCTGGTCTTTTTTCAATCTCTATGGCTTCTCTGATGATTCTGTGGCTGGAATTTTCTATGCTGGCTAAGGTTTTGGTGCCATTGAAGTTGATGCTATGACCTGTGGCTTCCATGTGTTGGACTAGTGAGGAAGTGTGTTCCAGCTTTTTGACTGCATTTATATATATATATATATACACACACACACACACACACACACACACACACACACATATGTATGTGTGTATATCTATCTATCTCTACACACACACACACACACACACACACACACACACACACACATATATATATATATATATATATATATTCTTAAGTTTTTGCGGGTACTTACATGTATGGCATTCAGCTTTGTTTGGGTATTTTCCCACGTCATTGTAGTGGGCAACCAGAAGCCTGATGATGGCAGATAAGAATTTGGCATTAATTATAAGAATCCATTCTATGGGGAAATGCTTCTATTTTGAATTCTTTTGAAAAAGTGATAGGATGAGACTTTGAAGGTTGGACACTAGAGGGAACCAAAAGGAACGAAAGATTAAAATTAACAGAGAATACTTAAATTGGATTTACTAATGCAGAATGAACCAAAACATTTTAACATTGGATATGCTAAAGGATGTTTTTGAACAATGAACTCAGAAATTAATTTTAAGAATGTCTGCCTCTATAGATCGACTGTATTTTAAAGATACTATGAAAGAGGAACAGGTTTTACTTGACAAGATTGAGACTGATTTGAAAGTGGATTTCAAAACAACAGTCTACAAGAATGATATGGAAAAAGATGCTACACTGTCAGCGTGATGTCTTAAAATATTAGTGTTTTTATCTTTTTAATTGAACTTTTCATAAAATTACTAATAAAAAACTCTTCAAATTAAAGTGAACTTATAATTAAGCAACTGCATGTATTATTCAAAGTTTTTATACTTTGTAGATTAAACCAGATGTAGTTGAGCATATCTTTCTCCAAAAACTTGCTGTTTTGCAAGCTGTTGAATGAGAAAATACTGTTTAACCCTTTCTCTTCCTTTCATCTATTTATTTAGAGTTACTCCTCTGCGCTTCATACACCATAACTGAAGATCTCATATCTTTTATGCAATGATAAATGGTCACAATCTCTGATGAACTAAACATCAGCATAGAATGTCTTCCCATATACCATTGGGAAAAATGCTGATGGACAAATGCAACTCAGTTATTATTATGGGGAGAAATTTTCTCACTCCTCTGAGCAACGTCATCTGAGAAGTGAACTTTTATTTTTAATAATCAGTTTCTTCCAATCCATATTTTATGAGTAACCATATATGAACACTTTCTCACTTAAGACCACAGATATTTCTCCCATGTGATCCACTTTATTTACATCTGGTGCCTATTGAATTTCATGGTTAGCTCTTAACAAATACTTTTCACCTCTGTCCAGAGAACAAATGGGGCATGGCTGCTTTAAATAAACAGACAAGCTTCTGCATTGGCACAAATACCATGTTACGAGTTTCAAACCATCACTCTCAGTTTTCATTATCACTACTGTAAAACTTGGATTTTTTCATCTTACCAGCAATCCTTTCTAGCAAGTGAGGAAATAAATTCACTGCAAATGGGCTGAAATAGTAAAAGAACTGTTGTCCGTATAGGTGACATACAAGTTTAATAGCTGAGTAGTATATAATTTTGTTCCACCAGTAGTTAGTCACCAATTCTCTTTTCCTGTTTACAGCAATAACTTGCCCCCTCCTGAAGCAATGGCAGGACCTTATTTAGAACATTATCTTAGTTCATGTATTGCAATATTTCATTCTGCTAAGTCTCTAACTTTGTGTGACACCACGGCTGACTTTCCTTTTGAGTGTGTTGTTTTCTTTGCTTCTGGAACCACTGCAGTATTTCTGAAGGGCTGGAGGTAAGAGGGATGGCGATTCAAGTCATATTGAATCTCACATTCTTGTGACTTCATTTCTGAAGGATTTTAATGTGCTTAGTAGAGATTGCTAATCCTGGCTCTGGACTGATCCTATTAAGAAGGGTGAAAGATCAAATATTTGATTCACATAATAAATTTTAAAAGATTCTATTGGTTATACACTAATAATGACAACAGGTGCAAACTTCATTAGAACTATATTGCCAAAAAAAGAGGTACTTATAAATTTGCATGCCTAGGAGCAAGGATTGCAAAAGTAAAGAAGAAAAATAATAGTGACCAACATCCTAATTGTCTCTATTATAGGGACATTTTAAAACAGGAGAGGGGAGGGAAAATGGAATGAAGTGTCCTGGGGGAAAAAATCCATGAGCATGACTATTCCACCCTGCAATGTTATGTTTTAGAACATTGTAAGATTAGAAACACTGCAACTGCCCTTCTTAAAAAAAGAGGGAGAAAAAGAAGAAAAAATTAATCAGCTCAGAAATTTGTTTTGTGAAAGAGAGAGTGTGTGGATATAAGTATGGAAATGAGAAACTTGTGAAATATAACTTTGAATGCCCTGAAAATGATTCACACAGGTATTCAGTCCATAAATTAAAGCAAAATCCCATACTATGCTTCTCTGCATATTACATAATAATTTAACATTCTAATTATCAATATGAATTGCTTAGAGTAAACCAGTTGCATTTAATTTATGAACTGCATGCACAATAGCATTAACTCACCACTTTATTCCCAGTTGCACCTCCAATGATATTTGAGTATTTCAAACGATTTTAATTGATTTTCATAGTAGCTGGTTGTTAATAGGATAATTTGTCAGTACAATAATAAAACAATTGTTACCACAGCTCTGTGAGTTTGGTTGATCAGATAACAAAGTTAAGTAGAGTTTCATTAGACAGGTATAGGGTTTTCTGGATGAAAAATACAAATCTCTATGGCCCAGTGGAAATCGAGATCAGAGGTCACTTAAAAATTAGTTAAGCGTGATGAACCAACATTGACCTATACAGGTGTTCCAACTTTCTTTCTGGGGGTATCACTTCCTGTACTCTTATTTAAGCCTTGCAAAGCACATAGGTCAACATATGCCTTTCAAAGTCTGCATTGAATTAAGAGGTGTTTGAAAATTGTTTTCACTCACAAACGCTCTTTGCAAGCTTCAGATAGGAGTACCCATATTAAGGAAATAGCTTTGGATGGGTATATATCTATATTGGTGAGACTGTCTATATATATGAGTAAATATTCTAACATTGACGTTAAATTCTCATATAGTGGAAAAACATGTTTTGTGATTATTTAGAGCAGCCATTCACATTTGATTAGCCTCTGAGAATTTTTTCTCCCCAGCTCAATGAATTTGAACCTACATTTTTATCATTTCCTTATTTTGTAGTGTAGAAAGTTAGCACCTATCTCCCTCCTAGAAAACTGTAATATTTTAGGAAATATTAAAAAGGCAGAATATTATATTTCCCTGGATGAGAAATGGAGAAACGTGCTCTTGGAAAGCAGCCCCCATCTTTCTTAACAGCCTTCAGCAGATGTCAGCATTTAAGAGATATAGAGATAGCTAGCTCTATTCATAAGCAAATACCCTCACTCAAGATCCAACAAAAGTAAGATTAGCCCTCAGCTATAATAGGAATTGCCCACCCCCTTTCAGAATGCAGGCTCCTTCATTGCATCATCTCAGTCACACCACTGCCAGCAAACCTGAACCAAACTTAGCTCAGACAAGATCCTAGGATTTGTACATGGCCCCATGGGAGTCTGACAACAGCCAATAGAATACATGTTCTTGCACAGGAATAGTAAGTTCAAGTGCAAAGTCCAAGAGAAGATATAAATACCCCCCACTGTCAACTCCATATGGTCAGCTACCCAAAACCCATGTGCTTGGTGGTTCTGCTTCTCCATTAAACCATCTTTCCAACCAGCCGCTATGTTTCCAGTGTCTTTCTCTTGGCTTGGAACTGAACTAGATGGATATTTCTTACAACAGTAGAATACTAAGTGAGTTTATGAAGGGGGTGGGTGGGTGTTGAGGAAAACATCTAAAGCCAGTTCCATATTGTATGGCTCTGGATCTGTAGAGCCTTCCTATTAAAAGTTCAGGCAATATTGATCTGCTTCTCTGATCATTTGCTCAGAAACTGAATCACACTACAAAGCTAGGACTGTTTATGCACAGATAATTATGTCAATTCTCAGTGCTGTTGCTGATCACTCTTGCCCCCTCTTCCCATTTCTGTATCATAAAAAAACCTGTCAGATTATTTTTATGGACTTTTCTTCCGTGATGTTCAGCTTTACACAGTAAATTCAAAGATGGAAGCCAGGGATTAGGAGCACAGAGAATTGAGGTTTCTAGCAGCAAGAGTGCAGAATGTACTTTTAGTGGTAGAAAATACAACTAAGTGATTTGGGTCACATCTTCAGGGGCCACCATGTCTTGCACTCCAAAGGAAAAGGTTGACTTTCAGGACATCCTGAAAGGGGTTTCCTGCAGGAAAATTTGTCACTTATCAATCATCTTTTCATTTATTGGGTTTTTCATTTGTTTTTAAATTCTTTGGCTATTGGTAATGTTTTTCCACGTGAAACTAACACAATTATGCATCAATAGTTACCACCATATTTCTCCTGGTGCTGTTCATTAAGCAATTACGTGGATACTTTTTATAAATGTAGATGCTGTATTCTATCAATTGCTTTCCCTTGTATTATGAACCTTCAAGACAATCTGTAATGTGCATTACTAAAAAACATTTTATATATACTAGTATTCCTTCTTTTCTATTGCTGTAAAAAACTTTTTTTGCTGATTTTAGGATCACTGAACTTTTTGGTGCTTCCTTCCTTCATTTTAACTGAAGACGTGGAAAAAACAAACCCAACCGAATTGAGTTGGATGTGGAGAGCAGAGAAACAAATTTATTTCAAGTCTGTTTGTCCCTGGAGGAATGACACAGAGCACCTTCCAAATTTGTGGAGAGAAAACAACATATAGGTCTGGCCATTCCATATTACAAAATAAAATACTGAGTATAGGAAATGCATCACCTTGATGGAAATATAAGAATTTTCTCTAAATATCAAAAGATCCGAGAGTTTTATTCAAGGATTTGAATGGATACTTTGCTACATACAGTTACTTCCTATGTTATAAATTCAGGAAGGTGA